>NC_135022.1:2020000-2322500 GCF_051020955.1 Megalopta genalis
ACACCGCTTCGAAGCGGTGACAAAATCTTTTTCGGGACGATTCGTATTCGTAGAACTATCGAGATTTCACTGGTACATTTTCAACGCGCTCCCGACGTCGCCTGAAATGAAACGAGATGGGTTTAACCCACGAAAGCGTACTACACGAGTCTGTCCTATGTGAAGACTGTGTACAGAGATCGAACGAACGCATGAAAGAAATTGAACGAAAGAACACATAACCCGCAAAAATATAGAGTAGAATTGTGACCGTTGCTTCGAATTTGAATTTATATGTATATATATATCATAGCCCCAGGGAGTGGAACCTATGAGTGTGGAAGGATGTCTCTTACCGTTATGTTGCCAGAGGAAAAAAAGTCTCTCTCTTCGTACGACACATTTGTGTACGAATTGTATCGATGGCTATATAGATCCGATGTTGCACATATTCTGAGTAAAGAACACCCCACCCGGGTTACCGTCCTAAAACTCTTCTATTGGTGTGGCTATGATGTGTGTGTCAACGCAATCGCGAGTCTGGTTCTACGGAAAACCGTTTGTCGGTCGCCCCAAATATCTTTTTGTTCTCTTCAAATGATCGAATAGCGAAACCGCACGAGATCAATCGGTCGTCTAGTCCCCGAAAGTACTTTTCGGACGGACGTTAAAGTTATACCGATTGTAATCGTCTTGCGAGTGTTTCGAAGATCTATATTTGGAGAGGATATCGAATTTTATAAAAGATATATTGGTGAGGCGCGATAAACGGTTTTTGTTTTGCTTTAAGGGTTTTTTGTGTTTTTTTTATTTTTTTCTTTTTTTGTGTTGCTCTGTACACGTTTCGCAAAATGCTTTCGGGGGGGGGGGAAGCTCTGAAAAAATTTTTTTTCACGTTCCGACGACCTCAGAGTAGGCGAGATTACCCGCTGAATTTAAGCATATTACTAAGCGGAGGAAAAGAAACTAACCAGGATTTCCTTAGTAGCGGCGAGCGAACAGGAATTAGCCCAGCACTGAATCCCGCGGAGTTCCGCCGTTGGGAAATGTAGTGTTCAGGAGGGTCAATTTATCCCGTAACGTCGCAACCGCGTCCAAGTCCATCTTGAATGGGGCCATTTATCCATAGAGGGTGCCAGGCCCGTAGCGACCGGTACGCGTTTCGGGAGGACCTCTCCTTAGAGTCGGGTTGCTTGAGAGTGCAGCCCTAAGTGGGTGGTAAACTCCATCTAAGGCTAAATATGACCACGAGACCGATAGCGAACAAGTACCGTGAGGGAAAGTAGAAAAGAACTTTGAAGAGAGAGTTCAAGAGTACGTGAAACCGTTCAGGGGTAAACCTGAGGAACCCAAAAGATCGAATGGGGAGATTCATCGATAACGAGGCTCGGCTTCCGTTGGCGTGCGATACCCCGAATGGTTCCCTTCGTGGATGCCAATGCGAGGGCACACCGTCTTCGGCAAATGTTCCGGCAACGTAGTCGTGCACTTCTCCCCTTGTAGAACGTCGTGACCCGTTGCGTGTCGGTCTACGGCACGAGTTGTTGACTGTCGGCGTCGTCTTCGCGCGTACACGACAGACGCTCGATCGCCCGGCCGGCTGCGTGACGGTACACTATTTTACGGTATTGGGCCGCAACTTGCTCCATTTTCGAATGTATTTGCGTTCAGGCCCGCCGCAAGCTCGGTTAGTAAATTACCCGGATGGTACGGACCTGGTGCCGGCTCCGGGCCTAGCCAGCTGTTGGCAGGCGGTGTCCTCGAACTGGCCAACCTTTATTGAACAACATTACCGGTCAGCGACGCTACTGCTTTGGGTACTTTCAGGACCCGTCTTGAAACATGGACCAAGGAGTCTAACATGTGCGCGAGTCATTGGGACTCGATTAAACCTAAAGGCATAATGAAAGTGAAAGTTGACCTTTGCGTCGACCGAGGGAGGATGGGCCGCGTCACGATGCGGCCTCGCACTCCCGGGGCGTCTCGTTGTCTTAGCGAGAAGAGGCGCACCCAGAGCGTACACTTTGGGACCCGAAAGATGGTGAACTATGCCTGGTCAGGACGAAGTCAGGGGAAACCCTGATGGAGGTCCGTAGCGATTCTGACGTGCAAATCGATCGTCGGAACTGGGTATAGGGGCGAAAGACTAATCGAACCATCTAGTAGCTGGTTCCCTCCGAAGTTTCCCTCAGGATAGCTGGCACTCGCTCGTTCTTTTCAATGGACGTTTGCGAGTCTCATCTGGTAAAGCGAATGATTACAGGCCTTGGAGCCGAAACGACCTCAACCTATTCTCAAACTTTAAATGGGTGAGAACTTTGGCTTGCTTGAATTATGAAGCCAAGAGAGAAAATTTTTTTTTTATTATATTATTATTATTACGATGGCATTATATAGAGAGATAAAAATGTGGATCAGAGTGCCAAGTGGGCCATTTTTGGTAAGCAGAACTGGCGCTGTGGGATGAACCAAACGTAGAGTTAAGGCGCCTAAGTCGACGCTTATGGGATACCATGAAAGCCGTTGGTTGCTTAAGACAGCAGGACGGTGGCCATGGAAGTCGGAATCCGCTAAGGAGTGTGTAACAACTCACCTGCCGAAGCAACTAGCCCTGAAAATGGATGGCGCTGAAGCGTCGCGCCTATACTCCACCGTCAGTGGTATGTGTGAAGCGGGGCAATTTATTGTCCTCTATGAAGCTCTGGCGAGTAGGAGGGTCGCGACGGTGTGCGCAGAAGGGTCTGGGCGTGAGCCTGCCTGGAGCCGCCGTCGGCGCAGATCTTGGTGGTAGTAGCAAATACTCCAGCGAGGCCCTGGAGGACTGACGTGGAGAAGGGTTTCGTGTGAACAGCCGTTGCACACGAGTCAGTCGATCCTAAGCCCTAAGAGAAATCCTATGTAGATGAGGTGTCCTAAGACGTTAAACACTTGTAAAAAAAAGCAGCTATTTTATTTTTTTTTTTTATTATTATATAAATCGCAGCATATTTTATTATTATATACATGCACAAAAAACACCCATTGGGCGAAAGGGAATCCGGTTTCTATTCCGGAACCCGGCAGCGGAACCGCATACCATTCGGGCCCTCGTAAGAGTGTTCGTCGGGGTAACCCAAAATGACCTGGAGACGCCGTCGGGAGATCCGGGGAGAGTTTTCTTTTCTGTATAAGCGTTCGAGTTCCCTGGAAACCTCTAGCAGGGAGATAGGGTTTGGAACGCGAAGAGCACCGCAGTTGCGGCGGTGTCCGGATCATCCCCTCGGACCTTGAAAATCCAGGAGAGGGCCACGTGGAGGTGTCGCGCCGGTTCGTACCCATATCCGCAGCAGGTCTCCAAGGTAAAGAGCCTCTAGTCGATAGATTAATGTAGGTAAGGGAAGTCGGCAAATTGGATCCGTAACTTCGGGATAAGGATTGGCTCTGAGGAGCGGGGCGTGTCGGGCTTGGTCGGGAAGCGGGTCTGGCTGACGTGCCGGGCCTGGGCGAGGTGAACGGCTCTCGTGGCTGGGATCCGAGCTCGGTCCCGTGCCTTGGCCTCCCGCGGATCTTCCTTGCTGCGAGGCTTCCGTGGCGTTTCCCATCGGTGCGGTCGTCCTCTTCGGCCGCCATTCAACGCTCAGCTCAGAACTGGCACGGACTAGGGGAATCCGACTGTCTAATTAAAACAAAGCATTGCGATGGCCCCCACGGGTGTTGACGCAATGTGATTTCTGCCCAGTGCTCTGAATGTCAACGTGAAGAAATTCAAAAAAGCGCGGGTAAACGGCGGGAGTAACTATGACTCTCTTACTCTGGGTCTTACTAGGTAACTGGGTCTTACTAGGTAACTGCAACTACGGTTCGATGGGTGCGAGTTACTAATTGCGGTAGCCCCCGTGAGTAGTGATTCGGTGTATCGAGCGGTAACGCACTTCGAGTGCTTCCCATCTCCCTGGTCTTCCAACTGTCCGTCAACATAATCTTCCCTCGCTGAATCTCCGTCCGCGTCTAAGGCAGGGCCCCGCTAGATCGCCTTACTGACGAGTCCTCTAGCGGGGTCTGGACGAAACGCTCCTTCTCCCTTTGCTCTCCTAACCAAACTTCGCCTTGCAGAAGCCCAGGCCCGCAATTGCGGGGCACGGGGGTTCAGGTAGCAGGATCGGGACAAGGAGCGCAGCCAAAGCAACCAGTCGGACGCCAGGAGGATGCGTAGGTGCAGGGGATGGACTCCATTGTTATAGTCCATCCTTTACTAGTAAAACCACACCGCCGATCTTGTCGCTCAGGTTGCCCGCATCAACAGCAACAAGGAACGACAAGAGATTGACGGACAAAAGTGGCTTAAGGTGCCTTTAATAAAGGTACCTTAAATCACAAAAGTCAATAGCAAACTCACCTTAAGGTGAGTAAGTGGTCTAGTAGCTAGACCCGGCGGGGGGTAACCCCCCCGACCCCGATTTTCTTGTGGTGTGACGATGCCCCCCTGGCTCTAGATTACGGGAAAACCACTCGTGGAATTTTCCGGGGTTTCTCCGAATTTTCTCGGGTGTTTTTCCAAGTCGGTCCCCTCGCCCTCACGGGAGCTCACCGCTCCACCTTCTACTGACGGAAGACTGGAGTAAAAGGGGGGGGGTCGGCGCCACAAGGGTCTTCAGGGTTGCCAGCCCAGTCGACCCGAATCTCCAGCCGGCCCACTAAATAATAGATTAGCCTCGGATGACAATAGTGGACCGCCCACTGGCGGTTCACCCCCGGCGCAGCAGAGGAACCAAGCAGCGTACAACACACACCCATGCGACTCATGTGATAGTAGGACCTTCACCACCAGAAGAGGTCTAGGAGTGCATCGAAGGAGGGCCCATCCCGAGGTCACGGACCAAGAACTGCCCACACAGACCAAGATCCGATGGACAACGGAGGAGACGAGATTGTTAGCCAGAGAGGAGGCCCGGCTTACGAAGGCTGAAGCGAGATTCCTCAACCAGGAATTGGTGAAAATATTCCGCAACAGAACGGTTGAATCCATTAAAGGACATAGGCGAACAACCGCCTACAAAGACCTCGTTCACCAATTCCTGGAGGAATACAACGAGGAACCTACGCCCTAGCCTCCAAACCAGGTGGCACATCCACCTGCAACACAACAGCAAGCACGGGACCCTCTACTGGAGCATCTATTGAATCTCCCCACCATCAGCGGCAGCGAGTATTGTAAAGAAGAACTCCAAAGGATTGTCGAAGAAGCAGCCACGAGAAGGAAGGACGACACATTGGAGTCGCTGGCTCTATACCTGCATCGGATCTACCCCCTTCCGAATACCGGGAACCGCTCCCGACGGGACAGAAACACCCCGCCCAAGCGCACTAGACGCCAACAGAGGCGTCATAACTACGCTCTAACACAAGTGCGCTGGAAAAAGAACAGGGCAAGGTTTATAAGGGACATCTTGGAAGGAATATCGTCTACCAGAGTACCAGGGCAACAAATAATGGAACCATACTGGACGGAGGTGATGCGGCAAAAATCAGGAGCATCCCCCGCAGTTGAAGTGCCACCAACAACTGCCACGTCAGTATGGATTCCAATCACGGAAGCGGACATCAGGGACGCCCTACCATCGATGGGCACCTCAGCGGGCCCCGACCAAGTAACCGCGCGGCAGCTGAGGGCCACACCGCCAGGCGTCCTCGTGAGAATCTTTAACATCATAATGATGTGCCGCAAATTGCCTAAACACCTGAACAAGGCAAGGACGATATTCCTCCCCAAGAACGATGCAGCCACGGAGCCAGCCGACTTCAGGCCGATCACCATCCCGTCCGTATTGGTCAGATGCCTCCACCGTATTCTGGCCGCCCGACTGGCAAAAGCCATCAACATTGATGAACGCCAGAGGGCATTCAGGAATACGGACGGGTGCAACGACAACACCTTTCTCCTCGACGCGATCTTGAAACACCACCACCGAAGTTTCAAGAACTTGTACCTGGCTTCGATCGACGTCCGGAAGGCCTTCGATTCAATATCGCACGCCGCTCTATCATCAGTCATGGAAACCATGGGAGTCCCCAATGAAATGACCGAGTACATCACCGCAACATACAACGACGGCACCACGACACTGGAAGGCGAGAGTTGGAAATCCTCCCCCATAACACCTGGTAGGGGAGTCAAACAAGGTGATCCACTCTCGCCAACCATATTCAACATGGTCACCCACCTCCTCCTACAGAGACTGTCCCCGGACATAGGCTGTAGGATAGGAGGTGAGTGTATCAACGCAGCCGCCTTCGCAGACGACATCATTCTCTTCGCCGAAACGCCCCGAGGATTGCAGAACTTGGTCGACACAACTGGATCCTTTCTTCGACAATGTGGGATGGACATCAATCCAGGGAAATGTCTGACCATTGGCATTAAAGCCAATGGCCACATTAAGAAGACAGCAGTTGATGTCGATACCAAGTTCTACCACGACCAACAGCAACTTCGGACTTTGAAGCGAGGGGAAGAACTGAAATACCTGGGGATCAAATTCACCGCCCAGGGCAGAGCACGATGTCGGCCGCACGAAGTGATCGGACCAGGACTGGCCTGTCTTGCCAAAGCGCCCCTCAAGCCACAACAAAGACTGTACGCATTGCGCACAGATCTTATACCCCGGGTGTACTACCACCTAGCACTCGGGGATATAACGATAGGGACACTCAGGAAAGTCGACATGATGATCCGAGCGTCCGTGCGCAAGTGGCTAAATCTCCCACACGACGTGCCAACCGCATACATACACGCGGACATCAGGGACGGAGGACTCGGCATCCCCTCCCTACGATGGTTGGCACCTGTGTTGAGACTGGGAAGATTGCGAGCGCTTCGGCAAGGCCATGACCAATTCCGAAACGATCCAACGGACGCCTTCCTGGACAACGAAATCACTAAGTGCCTACGACGACTCAAGGACGGCGACGCGGTGATAACGGAATCGGCTCACATTGGGGACCTCTGGAGGAAACGACTGCACTCTTCCATCGACGGACGTGGGCTGATAGGTTAAAGGGAAACTCCACAACAACACGCGTGGATTGGAGATGGTACCCGACTCCTGACGGGCAAGGACTTCATCAACTTCACGAGAACCAGGATAGCAGCACTCCCCACACGATCCAGGACAACAAGAGGGAGGCAAGCTGACCGCTACTGCAGAGCAGGATGCTCCGCACTTGAAACGCTAAACCACGTCGTTCAACACTGCCATCGTACGCACGGGATGCGTATTCGCAGGCACGATGCCATTGTTGCCTACACAGCCAAGAACCTCCGACATCGAGGTTACCAAGTCCAAACGGAACCGACATACCTTACGGACGAAGGTATACGGAAACCGGACTTGGTCGCGACAATGGGTAGAACGACGCTGGTCTTAGACGCACAAGTGGTCAGCGAACAAACAGACCTGGACGGGGCGCATCAGAGAAAGATCCACTATTATTCCGACAACACTAGCCTCACAGCTGGAATCAAACAAAAGGAACAGAGCTCTGACGTACGCCACCTGTCCATTACGATCTCGTGGAGGGGAGTATGGAGTCCTAAGTCCGCTCAGGGGTTACTCAACTTGGGTATCATACGGAAGAAGGAACTCAAGGTTCTCTCAAGCAGGGCCATCATGGGAACATTGGCCGCCTTCAACATGTACTCCAGGATTACAACGGTTAGGCGCGTGGGGGTGGGTTAGAAATTGTAAGGTCCCCCTGAATATTGTGCTACCTCATAAGGTATAAGTATTCCCTTGTTATATGATTGTACGATTTTCAAGTAATAAAGGAATAAATTTTTTTTTTTTTAGCCAAATGCCTCATCATCTAATTAGTGACGCGCATGAATGGATTAACGAGATTCCCTACTGTCCCTATCTACTGGGCTCTGCCGCTAGGTGTCGCATGGAGAGGACGCGTGTGGCGTACGCCCGTACAAGCGGCACACAGCGCCACCTACAACTTAGTAACTAGCTGTTGCTACGCAAACCACTAGACTCTCTCTCAGTCTAATACCAGTCTCCCACGCGTATAGACGTACGCATAACGTGAAATAAAGTACGTTACAAGTTAGGCTAAAACCACGTGTTTCCTTATTACCGACGCGCCATCGATCCCAGTTCTCAGAGAATCAATATAAGAGAACCTAACACCAATCAATCCGCCACATATTAATTGGTGCCGAAACCCGGGAAATTAAGATGGCCGACGAAGAAGGAAAAATGGAAATCGCGGTGAGTTCAGGAACGCGACGCTTCCTATTTTTTGGCGGGAAGAACCCAAGCTATGGTTTGCCATGCTCGAATGTGAATTCGCGGCCTATACAGTAAAATCAGACGCGGTAAAATGCGCTGCGGCAATCAGGCACCTAGATACCGCATCAATGAAAGTGGTTGCCGACGTTATAGCTGCACCTCCGACGGACGACTCGTATATTCAGGTAAAAGAGGCTCTCATCTCGCGTTTAGCAGCGTCCGAAGAGACGCAATTGAGGCAGATGCTGTCGGGAATAGATCTACAGAACAAAAGACCATCAGAACTACTGCGAGAAATGACGCTCCTCGCAGGGAAAAATGTTTCCGATAGCGTCTTATGCACGCTATGGCTACAACGGCTACCTGCCCGAGTACAAGAGGTCCTGTCCGTGATCGAAGGAGTCTCAACGGAAAAATTAGCTCTGCTCGCCGACAAAACGATCGAAAGATTGTCGCAATACGAGCTAGCGGCCATTGCGCCCCACGTTAAGGAGGAAGCCCGACCACGTGACCCCGGTCCAAGCTTGGAAATAGCTGAGCTTACCAAGCGAATAGCTCAACTCGAAGCATTAGTCCGCGACACCCACAGAGGACGACGACCGGAATGCAACAAAATCCGAAGATATAGTTCGAAATCAAGGAGTCGAACTAGAGACGACGGACTATGCTATTTCCACGGGAAGTTCGGCGAGAACTCGTGGAAATGCAGACAACCCTGCCAATGGAAAGGACCCGATAAAAGGAAGAGTCAGGGAAACTAAACCCACTATCCCGTATTGAGGCGTTGCAGGATGGTACTAACGTAAAAAACCGCCTAATCATAAGCGACAAACAAACAGGCAAGAGATATTTGGTAGATACAGGAGCCGACGTATCATGCATACCAAAGTCTCTGCACTGCAAAAGAAGAATAGACAACGATGTTAAACTGTATGCAGCAAATGGAACACCCATAAACACGTATGGTGAACAGCTGCTCTCTGTGAACTTGAGTCTTCGGAGACAGTTCTCATGGAGATTCATCGTTGCTGATACATCCAAAGCCATCCTAGGAGCAGATTTTATAGGTCACTACAGCCTCCTGGTCGACATAAAAAATAAACGACTGATTGATAGTCAAACACACCTATTTTCAGTTGGAAAAGTCACAAATTCGACTCAACCAACAGTGACTACAATAGGTAAGACTAACAGTTTTTCAACACTGCTAAAAGAATTTAGTTCAATCACAAGGCAGAACTCCAAAGCGTACCAAAAACACGGCGTACAACATCATATCACCACCAAAGGTACACCAATTGCAGAACGGGCATCTAGTGTGAATCCGGTCACCGCGAGGGTGATGCGGATATGTTACCTCGCCCTTACGGGCATACACAGCTAGGCTGCCATCTACCCCCAGTCCAACCACTGTCAAGGAGAGGGGCCAAGGAAAAATCCGCACGTGCCATTGAGCCGTTTGCAATGGACGAGTTCTTTAGCCGCTAGCGAAATTCTGGTTTTACCCTCCTTTCACTAGCGCCCACGGGGAACCACGGGGAGGCGAACTCGTGACGCGACGCCTCGCGTGCACTAAGCGAAGACCTAGGAGGAAGGATGGGAGTTGGGAGGGATGGATAGGAGTTTGTGGGGTTGTTGATGGGGACGTGAGTCGTCCCCTTCCGGGTCCTGGGGAGTACAGGTGTCTGGGATTGCCTACATGAAGCCCTTTAGCCAAAGGGCTTCCCTACAGAAGTCGGAGAAGACCTGGAATGCCTCTGGAGACGACACGAAGTGTTGTGCGGCTTCCGGCCATTTCCAGTCTCCGGCTGGTACTACCTCGCGGAGGGCTTCTCTCTGCGGTTCGAAATTAGGACAGTCGAGGAGGAAGTGATTGACCGTGTCCGATCCGTGACCACACGCGCATCCCTCACCGTCGGAAACTCCGTACGCGCGTAGGCGCGACCGGAAGTTTTCGTGGCCGGTGAGGACTTGCGTGGTGTAGTGGTTCGGTTTCGTCCACTTGGCCGCCACTCTCTCCTCTATGTTTTTGAAGAAGGCGTAGGTGGTGCGGCTCTTGTGGGAAGAATTCCACATGAATTGCCACACCTTGTACGCCTCGACCGCTAACCTATGTTTTGCATCGTCGGCCCCCGCCGGAACGACGATGCTACCTAGTCTGGCGTCTTTACCTTTACGCGTCTCGTACAAGGCTTTGGTTTGCCTGAGCTTGACGTCAATGGGTGTAGCACCGGCCACCAGGCACATGCTGTCCCACGATTACCGGCGGTATGCACCGGTCATCGCGATGAGAGCACGGCGCTGTGCAGCTCTCAGCACCCTGAGCTCCCCCTCCGTGCACCGGTCGGCCCACCCGGCGGCAGCGTACGTTGCCACCGGGATGAAAAAACCACGGTACACGGCGGAGAGCGCCCCGAAGCGGAGCCCCCATTCACGCCTTACCATTCTACCCAGCTTCGCGAAGAGCGAGCCGACCTTGTTACTTATATAGTTGCAGTGGGTTCGAACACCCATGCCCCTATCAAAGTGGACGCCGAGGTACTTGACGAAGGGTTTGAATCTTAAGGGCTTATTTCCGATCCGAATGGTCGGTGGTCTAGCTTTGAAGCGCGGACTGCCGTTCGTTTTCGATCTGGGCGCGATCCTCCCCGCCGGCCTATCCTATCTCTCTCGATATATCCGTTGCGCAGGACAATCGCCTCGGATTTGTTTTCGGAGATCTCTAGCTTTGCTGATCTGCACCAACCTAGGATCAGATCAACAACTCGTTGACCTTCGATCTCTAGGTCTCTACGGCAGTTTCCGCCCACGAGGACGATGAGGTCGACCGCGTAGGCGACGAATCTATTCTCGACTGAGGCCTCGAGAGACCTCAGGAGATCGTCGAACATCAGGTTCCAGCACGCCGGGCCGAGGACGGAGCCTTGTGGGCACCCCCTCGTCGCGCGCTTGGAGACTCTTTCCGTTCCGACGGTGAGACTGACTTTGCGGTCCTCGAAGTAGTTGGAGACCACTTCGAAGACATTGCGCGGGCAGTCTCGGTCCCTAAGACTCTTCAGAACTAAGGGCCACCAGACGTTGTCGGAGGCTCCGGAAATGTCGAATAGCAGCGCTATCACATGCCGATGCTCTAGGGCATCAACCATGCGGCGCAGCTCGACAATTGCATCTTCAGTCGACTTTCCGCTCATGAAGCCGCACTGTCTGCTGGAGATGCGTCCCGTTGCCATCGCCGTCTGTTCGAGTCGGCTCTTAAGGAGCTTCTCGAAGGTTTTCCCTACGACGGAGAGGAGACAGATCGGTCGGGGTAGGACTACGGGTCCTTCACGTCTTTGCCCTCTCCCTTCAGGAGTACTCTGAGGGAGCCCTCCTTCCAGGTGGGGGGAAAGACGCCCCAACGGAGGCACCCGTTGAAAAGGCGAACTAACTGTCCTAACACTACTTTCGCGGCGGCCTTCAGCGCTCGGACCTCGATAAGGTCCAGCCCTGGTGCCTTGTCGTTTCCGAACGTGCGAATCGCATCCGCGACCTCGTCCGGTGAAAACGGAGAGGCATCCGCGGTGTTTGGCGCGATTCGCACGTTCTCTCTAATCTCTTGCTGCGCGGGCGTGTCGTCTTCCGGCCGGTCGTCCGGGACGTGTGCTTCCAGAAGGGTGTTGGCTGTCTCTACCGCGCTCATGGTGTTGTCGTTAGCTCGCCGGAGGGTGCTGAGCACCCTCTCGACACGGAGCTTGTTCGCTTGCAGCTTGTACACGATGCCCCAAGGCTCCGTGTTCCCGTACGACGACACAAAGTTTCGCCAACTCTCGAATTTCGCCCTCTTCACCTCCGTGCTGTAGTTCCGCAACGAAGTGCGGTACTCCAGCAGTTTTAGGAGGCGTGAGGACTCATTTCTTTCCTTCTGGAAGGCACGCCTCTTTCGGTAGACAGCCTTCTTCATGCCCGTCAGCTCTTTCGTCCACCACGGATTGGACTTTCTAAATCTACGCTTTCTCGGCATCGACGCGGTGCAGGCATCCTTGATGATGTCTGTGAGCGTTTCTGCCATTCCTATGGTTTCCTCCGCTGACTCCAGGCTCAGGACTTCGAGCCTCGATCGTGAAAGATCGGACAGGGTCTCGGAGAATCGCTCCCAGTCGGCTCGACGAGTGTCGAACCGAGAGTTCGCGACTCCGCGATTCCCCGTCGCGGCTCTGGGTGCCCGCAACCTAATGTCAACGGCGTTGTGGTCGCTGGTCGTCCACGCACACCTTACGTTCCAGCTCCTGATGAACGGAGACATGGAAGGCGACGCCAGGGTTACGTCGATGTATGACGACCCGGTTGGCGTCCAGAAGGTAGGTGGTTGAGCTGCGTCGTTCACAACGTCCATGCTAAACGCCGCTATCAGAGTCTCGAATTGAGCTCCTTTCTCGTCTGTGCCTCGAGGGCTCCAGAGCGAGGATTGCGCGTTAGCGTCTGTCGAAACTAAAAGTCTCTCCCCCCTCAGTGCGCAGAACACCTTCTCTTACTGGAAATGTTGCCGAGGAGAGACACGTGTTGTACAGTTGGGTGATTTCCGCGTGTAGTATGGGCCAGGCCCTTTGTACTATTTCGGGTTCCATTGCGTCAATGCCTGGCGCCTTCCCCCTTTTCAGTTTCCGGATGGCGGCATCGATCTCAAGTGTGGTGAATTGTGTGGTGTCGGTGGTGTTGGGCGGTTCTCTGATGTTAGACCGAAGTCGCCTGTGCCGCTGCGTCTCAGTGCTCGTCTCATCATCTGGAACGAGGCTGCGCAGAAGCAGTGCAGCGGTGTCGTGCCATGTGAGTGTGTGTGTGTTGTTGTCAGCGATGTTGTTGCATGCCTTAGCGGCGTGGACCTTCCTGGTTTGTAGTTTGTATACTAGTCCCCAGGGGTCCTTGTTCCCCTCAGCCGACACAAACGAGTGCCAGCTGAGGAGTTTCGCCTTTCTAACGCTTGCGTGATATTTGTTTCTTGTTTGTCTGTATAGTGTTGTGAGCTGCTCTGGCTGTGTAGTGTTTCTGGATTGCTGGCACTGCCTCCTGAGCCTCCGCACCTTTTTCTTCATACCATCGAGCTCCGCAGTCCACCAGGGAACCGACTTAGCGAAGCGGGTTTTCCTGGGGATTGCCTCCTCGCAGGCTCGAGTTATCATGGTCTCGGTCTCCACGGCCTGCCGGTCGGCGTCACCGTCGCACAGTGCAGTGGATTCCTGGGTATGCCGGGACTCAGAGGCGAGGACTCTTTCGAATTTCTCCCAGTTCGCTCTTTTCAGGTTGAACCTGTTCGATACGATACTGGGAGCCCAGGCTGTGGAATTTTTGATCGTCATAGTAATTAAATTGTGGTCGCTCACTGTCTGATTTTCGTGGATCCTCCATCGATGCATCCTGCTCGCCAGCGGACCGGCGGCCAGGGACACATCGATGTTGGACTTGCCTCTATTATTGTCGAATGTCGTTAGGCTGGAAGGCCTGTTGACAACGATTAGATTATGGTGGGAGATTAGCTCTTCCACCGCTTCTCCCCTGATGTCGGTGTCTGCATTGTGCCACAGTGTCGACTTGGCATTGACGTCCGCGAGAACGATGACACTCTTGCCCCGGAGACTGGACAGTATCAAGTCCAGGTGGTCGATGTAGCTGATGATGGGGTCCGAGCACTGGAAGTAGGCGCAGACGACATAGAAGCTTAGATCCCCTGCAGTAAGCTCCGCACAGACAAAGTGCGTGTTACACAGGTGCTCCAGCTTCAATGCCGTAATCGCCGGGTTACAGACGGCTAGGGCGCTTTTGACTTTATTTCTGGAAGCATTATTGGAAAACGGTTTGTTATCTATTATTAATTGCATGCTGATGCCCATGGTGTTCGGGTGTTTAGTGTTGTGGTGTATGTGCGGCTCCTGGATCGCTAAGACATCTAGTCTCTTATTCGAGACTATCAGTCTTAGCTCATCTATGGCCGTCTTACAGTTATTTGCATTGATCTGCGCTATTGTGAGATCGGGAATACGTGCCTTACCTTGTCGCTGAGTGTTGCCTCCGGTGGTTCCTGCGACATTGTACAATGTGGGCTTACTTACCATAATCGATCTTTGATTTTTGCACCTCCATTGCGTGGCAGTAGGCTGGGCAGTCGTTATTCCTCGAGGAGTGGTTGTGCGGCATCCTCATCCTCTTGCAGTTTACGCACGAGGGGCTCTTGTCCTTGTTCGGATAGCTCGCGTGGGTGTGTCCGTCCTCGGCGCAGTGACCGCATGACTCCATGGAGGCCTTGCAGTACTTGGCGATATGGCCGAACGACTGGCACCTGTAGCACCTGCTGACAGCGTTGTATTCCCTCAGGGTGCAAGAGTGCCAGCCGATGAAGACCCTCCCCGTTGCGATCAGTAGTTCTCTTGTTTCCGGGGCTGCCTCGATGACCCAGTTCGTGGCGTCTTTAGACCTGTCCCCGGTCTTGAACAGAACCTTTACCCTTTGTGCGAACTCCTCTTTGGATAAATGTTCCAGATTTTGCTTGTGAAGTGCGGCTAGTAGTTCCGCTTCACTGACTTCGTTGGGCACTGAGTATATGATGGTACGTGGCCTTTTCTTTGGTGGTAGGTCTGCTTTGAGGCCGGCTTCTGCTATTTTCTTGTTCCGAAGGATCTTCTCCAGGTCCTCCTTGGTTTCCGTCTCTATTAATATTCCATTGTCCTTAATTTTACGTACGTTTCTGATTTTAATATTGTCCTTGGTGGGGGCTATGTTACGGATGATAACCTCCTTCGTGCTGTCGCTGCTGGAATTCTCTGTATTAATTGCGGGGTATATTGTGGCCACGTACCTTGTTTGTATTGTTCTTTTGACAGCGTTGGCGTTAGCGGGAGCGGAGCGGGCAATGGTTGCGTATGTAGTTCCCGGTTTGGATTTGCTGGCCTTCGGTAGGTTGTCGGTTCTGCTCAGGTTGTTTACCGTGTGGACAACGTTCTGCACCACGTTGCTGAGGCTCTCGATCTTTGCTTCAATCGCGCTGCTGCTCTTCACTTTTTCCCTCAGCGCTTTGTTTTCTTCATCGAGCTTCTCCGAGTAGGCGAACGCATCCTTGATTAAGCTTCTAAAGTGCTTAGCGTCCTCGGCGGGCAAACTATCTGCAAGTTCACTAATGAACGTTAGCAAGATCAGAATTGGGGAGGGTTCAGTGGAAGGGGCGCACTCGCGTGTGCTTTCGGCCTCTGTTTCCACATTTGAGTCAGCTTTCCTCTTCTTCATTTTCTTCCTCTGTATGGCCTCGCCAAGCTTCCTAGCAGCCCTGGTTTGGGCGACTTGCCAGTCGCCATCGACCTCCATGGTGGCTGCCCAGCCTGGCACCGTTCGTAGTTTTCGTCCTTAAACACACGTTAATGAGCCCAAAAAAAAAAAATTTAATTAATTAATAATTTTGTTTAATTTATAATTAATTAATTATTTATTTATTTATTTATTGTTTATTATTAATTGTTTGCTTATTGTTTATTGTTGCTGGTCCGTTGTTTATTATTCACTCGCGAAACCTGTATATTGGTTTGAATCCGGCGCGCAAAGTAGTACTATGGCCCTCGAGCGGGAACTTAGTGTTGTTTCACTATCGCGAGTAACAATTGCAGCCAACTTTGGTTAAAATTTTCGAATTGGCAGCACTGACCCCGTTTGTATAGATAGGAAACTCTGTCCGCTCGCTAGAGCCCTCGGTGGCCAATCAGAGCGCGCGACACTCGACTGGAGCGCCACCCCACGCCGGCGGTGACGTCTCGAAGCTCGAGGTGAGAGCACGTGTTTTTTCGATCTATTGACGCGATTTAAAACTTCCACAGTTTTTACACTACGCGCACAATTGATGGCTCATTTTAATCGTCTTCACTAATAACTAGTTTCCGCGTTTGCTGCTTGGATCTGCGATCAGTATTCCCGGAGGAATCCGGTCACAAAGATCGTCGTGCCGAAGCACGTGGCGATCGATGTAAATCTTCCGTTCACTATAACTTTGTTTTTTTCCCAGCCGATTTCCACAATTTTTGGCTCTAACTGTTCCTTTTCGATGGCACTTCACTTCAATACACAATTTGTAATTCTTGCGACTGTTTTAACCACTAATTATCGAGAAAACACGGAGCACGGTATGGCGACGCGTGTGGCGGATTGATTGGTGTTAGGTTCTCTTATATTGATTCTCTGAGAACTGGGATCGATGGCGCGTCGGTAATAAGGAAACACGTGGTTTTAGCCTAACTTGTAACGTACTTTATTTCACGTTATGCGTACGTCTATACGCGTGGAAGGCTGGTATTAGACTGAGAGAGAGTCTAGTGGTTTGCGTAGCAACGGCTAGTTACTAAGTTGTAGGTGGCGCTGTGTGCCGCTTGTACGGGCGTACGCCACAACCACTCTCCCCCGAGATATAAAACTATATACAATAACAAAATATATACAATAACAAAATATGGATTCGGTGACATAACAATAATGATTATACAGTAAATGTGACTTTTTTGGGTCCTTGATACGTTCGTAATTGTGAACTGGTTGATTTTTCTTGAATTTTTTCCAAGAATGCTGGTTTTAAACGTTCCGTGGTTAAATTAGTGTGTTTTCCTTTGTAATCCACCTTGAAAATTCGGTCTGTTACCCTTTCGATGATTGCAAAAGGTCCTTCGTATGGGGGTTCTAACGGTTTCCTGGTTGCGTCAACTCGTACGAAGACGTGTGTGCATTCAGCTAAAGATTTGTGAATGAAGCATCTTGGTTTGATATGGTGTGCTGTTGGCATAGGTCGGACTTTCCTAATATGTTCCCTGAATTTTTCTATGAAGATTTGTGGGTTGTTTTGTGTTTCTCCTTCTAGGAAGAATTCTCCTGGAAGACGTAGAGGTGTTCCGTACAGCATCTCTGCTGCTGTAGCTTTTATATCTTCTTTGAAACTTGTCCGGAGTCCTAGTAATACCGTGGGTAGAATTTTTACCCAGTCTGGATCAGTGTGGCATGCTATTGCCGTCTTTAGTGATCGGTGCCATCTTTCTATTAATCCATTTGCAGCTGGGTGGTATGATGTAGTTCTTGTTCTTGAACATCCAACCAGTTGCGTGAGGGCTTGGAATAATTGAGATTCGAATTGTGTACCCTGATCAGTAGTTATTGTCAAAGGTGATCCGAATCTGGATATCCAAGTTGTATATAGGGCGGTTGCTACTGTGTCCGCCGTGGCATCTTTGATTGGTGAAGCTTCTGGCCACCTAGTGAACCTAACGATCATCGTAAGGCAATAGGAATACCCTTGCGCCTTTGGGAGTGGCCCTATAATGTCTATGTGGACGTGATCAAAGCGTCCTTTTGGTATGTCTATTTTGTTTGGAACGTTCTTGGTATGCCGTTGTATTTTATTTTTTTGGCAAGTGATACACGTTCTGGTCAGTTCTTTGATTTGGGCATTCATTTTCGGCCATACGAAATTCTTCGCAATTGTCTTTTGTGTGGTCCTACCACTGGGGTGCGCTAGGCTGTGAGTCGCGTTGAAGATTTTCCTTCTTAGCGTCTCTGGTACGTATGGACGTATATTGTTTTCAGACATATCGCAATATATGTATTTGTCTGTGTTGTCCACTGAGATTTTGTGTAGCCTAAACGGAGAAGTGGTATCTTGTAGGATGATCTGGAGTTCCTCATCTATTGCTTGTTCTCTGATGAGTTCGTCTGTTGAAACAAGAATGGGCATTTCCACTTCTTCAATTCTTGAGAGCGCGTCTGCAACTTGGTTGTTGTGTCCTGCTATGTGCGTAATTTGGGTTGTAAATTGACCGATGTATTCCAAATGTCTCTGTTGTCTAGGTGAAGCTTTCTCCGAGTTTTGTATAAAAGCTTGAGTTAGAGGTTTGTGGTCAGTTTGTATCGTGAGGTCTCTTCCTTCTACCAGGTGTCCGAAAAACTTTAAACTTTTGTAGATTGCTAATAATTCCCTGTCGTAAACACTATACCGAAGTTGTGCTTTTTCTAGCTTCCTTGAGAAGAAGCCTAAAGGGTGCCAGTTGTTGTTATGGTACTGTTCTAGTACAGCTCCGATTGCTTGATCTGATGCGTCAGCTGTTAATCGTAGTTGCGCATCTTCGCTTGGGAACTGCAATAGGGATGCTTTTGCTAACTGTTCTTTACTTTCTATGAACGCTGCTTCAGCTTCAGGTGTCCATTTGACTGGCCTCTTGTCTTTCTTCTTGGTACCCATCAGTAATGCGTTTAGTGGGATGTGCGTTTTTGCAGCTCCGGCAATGAATCTACGGTAAAAATTTAGAATTCCTAGATATCTTCTTAGCTCCATTATTGTACCTGGTTTTGGATATTCTTGGACGGTCTTGACGCGGGTGGGTAATGGTGCGATTCCCTTACTGCTGACTTCATAACCTAAATAGGTTACTGACTCCTGACCAAAAACGCATTTCTCAACGTTGATTGTTAATCCGTGTTGCTGTAGTCGTTCAAATATAATGCGTAGGTGTCTATCGTGTTCTTCCAATGTGTTTGATGCTACCAGAATGTCATCGATGTAGCAATGGCAGAATGACAAGCCCCTTAGCACTGTATCCATGAATCTTTGGAACGATTGTGCGGCATTGCACAATCCGAATGGCATCACCGTGAATTCGAACAGTGATGACTGCAGTTTTACATCTGTCTTCGGGTGCCACTGGTATCTGGTGGTATGCTCGGACGAGATCTAGTGTTGTATAAATCTTGGTGTTGGTGAGATGGTGCGCTATGTCGTGTATATGTGGTAGTGGATAACGGTCTGGTTGAGTCATGTTGCCCCGCCTTTTCAGTGCTGCGCCGAGTCCTAAGAAGGGAAGTTGGTCGCGACCTCGCTCTCTCCAGCTTAGTTGGGGCAATGCTGGAGAGCCCGAGAAAATGGGCGGCAGCCATCGCCTTCTGCGAACAGGTAATGTTGCAGAAGGCGGCTGCCGAGCGGGGTCGCCGTGAGCGGGGGGTGCGGCGTGTGCGCCCACGCCTAGAGCCCCCCCCCCCCCGAGCAGCTGAGAATAGGCGGGCGGCGGGTGTACCAGATTATGCTGGTTTAATTGCCCGCCGCCCGCCAACCGAAGATGTCCTCCCTATACCGGGAGTGGGGCGACGAACATCGTCGCCCCCGACGGCCGCCGTGCCCAGGGCGGGGGCCCTGGGCACCCTCATTGAAAAGCGGCCGTCGTGACGTGGCGGTGCGGGGAGCGGTCCCCCGCACCGCCAAACCAAGATTATTCATGGGGGAAGATAAATCTCCCCCCGGGACGCGGCCGGCCACCGCCATTCCATCCTGGTGGCCGGCCAGGCGAGGGGGAGCCGCGGTTGTGTTCATTAAGAGTTCCCGTGGCTCCCCCAGTAATCGCCAGCGCCCTAGGCCGCCGTGGGGGTTTTAGCGGGTCAAACCTCGCACTACCCCCGTCCCGCCCCCCGGGCGGGGCGGGGGTGTCTGGCCAGCAGATTTCCCCCACGATAAAAAAAAGGAACACCAGGAACGATCGTTCCATACACTTAAGGAAGCACTTATTTCAAAACCCATATTGCAATACCCAAATTTCAATGAACCTTTTAATTTAAAAACCGACGCATCAAAATTTGCCATTGCAGGGATACTTAGTCAAGGACCTGTTGGAAAGGACTTGCCTATTGCATACACCTCTCGCTTATTAAATTTTACAGAACAAAAATACTCTACCATAGAAAAAGAATGCTTAGCTATTGTGTATTGTACTTCATATTTTCGACCGTATTTGTATGGACAAAAATTTAGAATTATCACAGATCATAAACCTTTAATATGGCTACACTCGATTAAAGATCCTATATCCAGATCGTGGAAATGGAAGTTGAAATTAGCGGAATATGAGTACGAGATAGAATATAAAGGGGCAAAGCCAACGCTAAAGCAGATGCTCTATCTAGAAATCCACCAAAAATGTGCTTACCTATACAACCGACGATTGTAGAAAATAAAAAGGGAACTATACCATCGACAACAGCAGAAGACTCTTGGATCCGAGACGTAATTAGGAAAAAGAAGACGACTACATCGACCTAGAGACAACGAAGGATAGATATTCAAAATACAACCCGTGATTAGGATAAAGGATAGCATCTTCTGTCTCGTCAAAGATCTCGCCTATATTCGATCCAGTACGAAAAAGGATAAGGATGGAAGAAACGTCCTTGCTCAAAGAGAAGATAATCTCATCCCCATAATCGCATCCCAACTCCCGAAGCTCAAAAAGCACCGCCACAACCTGAAATCCCTGTCGGACAATTATCGACGAACGATATAATAAATTCTAGACCTAAAAATTATGATGAAATGTTAAATAGAAAACAACGACAAAATTCAAATTTGCAAATTAAAGAAGTTTATGAACCATTAGATTTAATTTATCTTATGAAAGAATCTAAAATAGGAAAATTTTGTAACCAACATAGTGGTCCACACAAAGTTGTAGAAATCTTGCCGAATAGAAATACTAATTGGAGGTAATCTACGTACAGTATACACTAACGAATTGAAAATTGCACAAGTAACATCTAAATTTAATTAACAAATAACGGCACAATTAACAACAATGCCGCATATATATTACGTATCAACGAATGTTCATTAGACTTTAAAATTCCAGTACCAAGTCAAGGTAAATTCTCAGAAATTTCTTGGAACTCAACGAACCAATGGATGATGTCATTCTACCAAATCACGACGAAACTCGTTGAAGCCTACCACAATCAAAGCCGTTATCTGTATCCGACGGAAGACAACTCGACAACTTCCGTGATGGTAGCAGATAGTTGCTGAGTGTCATGGAAACATCAGGACCACATTTCGAAACGTACGTAGTAGAAAAGAGCATCCTATATAGCAGCGATAAAAATAGCATCTATAGAATACAATATAATACAGAAGTAAAATTCGCCCCAGGATTCGCATTAACTTGATTAATTATATCAAAAATAACTTATTATTTCTGATTATAGAGAAATAAGATTTTTGAATATCCTAACTATTTAAATTACTGTTCTAAATATAATGTTTTAATGATCTATGAGGTTCACAAAATTTGAAAATGTCAAAATTACTTTAAAAAATATTGTCATTCCGAAACTAGCCTCGAACACATTTCCGAAACTCGATCAAGCCAAAATTATGCAAATAACTTCATTTCACATAAAAACAATGTTAGCGCATAGGATTTTTTGAAATTGGAATGTTACGACCAAAAATATTGCGAGAAATGTATTGCACTGTTATATAAACAATATAAACATTCACCATTTGTCTTTTTTAAAAACGTTTACAAAACCTCCAGTACGAATGAAAAATTTCTTTCCTGACCGAGTCTTCTCCGTACTTCAACCTAAACCAACACAGTGTCTCACAATCAGTGGTAGTACCAAATTTCTGATTCGAAATACACAGCGTTCATACTCAAGCACATACAACATGATACCATTTCACAAGAGTAACTGTGATAAATACTGTCCAATATAAATCATAGACCTGTTTAAACCAATAACACTACTATGAAAAACCTCAGAAATAAGATTATTAATTGCATTAACCCTGCAATACTATAAATGCTTGAGTTTGCTTGAGAAGATTCGACGCACCTACTTTTTAACTTTGCAGCTTACTTAATAGACAACAACAAGGTTTTGTCCTCGCAAAAGTTGCTACAACTAGACAATCTGCGTTATCAATTTCATCGAATGAATGGTCCAAATTGATCATTTTCAACATGGATTTTTATAAAGCTAGAGTGATTTTGATTCAATCGTGTTAAAATAGGAAGTACATAGTAAATTGACCAACGTACTTAAGAAAGCAATACCTCTAGTGGCAGTAGGATTTGAATGTAGAAATAAGTAGCAAGGCAATCAATCATCTGAAGCTGTATTGCTTATTATCCTAATATGGTTGCAAGTTTTTAATTAATGGAAGGCGACAGCAAATAATGACGAGTAAAGAAAAATTACCGATACGATTTCAATGACTCTTGGTACCATTACTGCAGAATTTGATTCGTAGATAATATGCGGCTTCACTGAAACACTTTTTTTTTAACGTGGGGGAATATCTGCTGACCAAACACCCCCGCCCCGCCCGAGGGAGCGGAGCGGGTGTAGTGCAAGGTTTGACCCGCTAAAGTCTCTACGGCGACCTAGGGACACTGTGCCTGTCGCTGGCGGATTACGGGGGAGCCACGGGAACTCTTGTAGAACACTACTAGGGCTCCCCCTCGCCTGGCCGGCCACCAGGATGGAAAAGCGGTGGCCGGCCGCGTCCCGGGGGGAGATGAATCCTCCCCCCTTGAATCTTCTTGATTCAGCGGTGCGAGGGGCCGCACCCCGCACCGCCGCGTCACGGCTGTAACGATGATCCTTCCTCCCCCACTCTTAATCTCTAAAAGAGATAAGACACAGATATTGTAACGATGGCCCTTCCTCCCCCACTCTTAAAGAGATAAGACACAGGTATAAATAGGCCATTAATTATGCGTGCGGATATTTGTGTGAAGAACAGGAGAGCGAAACACAAAACAGGCAAAAGGACCACTACGCAGCAGCAGGACACCCCCTGCCGAATCAGGAATCACCTAAAGCAAGGTAAAAACCCTGGACTCATTATTTAAACGCTATCGCGAACTGCGGAGTTCCATACTATCTTCCACGAGCTCGAATACCGAAACCGATTACTATTCGAATACCAGAGTACATCTGCTCTATACTACACCACCGAAAATGTCACGAGCCACATCGCCAATAGAGGCTGAGACTCCCAGCCTGCAGAGTGAGATGAAAGCTATACGCGAAATGATTACGAAACTCGCGATTTACACTAAAGAAGAGAACCGCAAACGCCAAGAAGAAATAGACGACCTGGGAAGAAGAACCCTTGGGTTGGTAACAGAGGACGAAGGCCCTGTCCAACAGCCACGCCCGACACACCAGCAACCAGCCAGTGACGTCACATCGGACGAGGAACAGGCAGGTAACAGAGGGATAGATAACGCGTCGCTTCAACGTCCCCCACCAGGTGAGTCGACATACCAAGACAATGAGTTGATGAGCCCACATCCGAATCAATACGAACAGTTAGAGGAATAAGAGGCACCGGTAATATGGGAGTCGAGGACCTTATCCGCCAGGTAAGAAGAGCCCGCTCACGAGCAACTCGACCATGCATACTGCTTGACCTAATCTTGGCCGAGAAAATCAAAGACAACGCCTGGGACGTCATTCGATTTGAAACTATCGAAACATACGATGGCCTGTATGCCGCGTTACGACGCAACATTACAGGAGCCGCCTCAACCGAAATCTGTAAAACACGGCTCAGACAAATCCGCCAAAGAGATGCAGAATCGGTCAATTCATACTCCCAGAGGTATAATGGAAAGTGGAATGAACTTCGCTATGCCATCGAAGCGGAGCACAGACTACCCACTAAACGCAGGATTGTGTTGCAAATCGAGGAAGAAGCTGCTGTGCGAACCTACATCAATGAATTGCGCGAAGAATTCGCCAACCGCGTGGAAGACGCGATGCCGCGTAATATCGAGGAGGCACGTACAAAGGCGCTCACAATCAAGCTCCGCAACCGCGAGAGAAAGCAGAATCAACAACGAGACCTTGCAACTAAACAACCGACACCTAATAGGGGCCCACCGACACCTCGTCCACCAGTCCGACCACGACCATCCGAGTCAATGCGAGGTCAACGAACCGCAACGCAATGCACACATTGCAGACGATACGGACATACTGAGGCCGACTGTTTCCGTAAACATCAGAATTTTCGGCTACGGAAGACCGCCACCGAGCAATCGAGCAACCAAAACGGAAACAGTCGAAGAAGAGTCGGTCAACGAAAACCAGGAGTCAATCGATCCGGAACAACACTTCGGAGCATATGGTTTCGGGTCAACGGCCAAACTCGACGAATGTTAGTCGACACCGGCGCAGATATCAACCTAATGAAAGAAAACGCCGCCCAAGCTTATCATCGGTATGCCGAGGTAAAGAAATTCACAATGGGTAACAGCACCTACACCTGCAGGAAGGTATTGGAATTGACCATATTTGGTAAGACCTCCAAATTTCACGTCATTACTAAAGAATGCCCATTGGTGGAAGACGGGATAGTCGGACTACCATTCCTCGACCAGTACAACTGGAAACTAACCAAGGAAAACCTTCAGCTGGACAATAAATCCCCGAAGTTGCACACCGAGAACGCCAAGATCCCGGCACACACGAGCGTTAAGGTTTGCTTTACGACGAATATCAAGAACGACATCGTGCTATGCGAAAATTTAATTACTGGAGACCTCTCGCTTCACGAAGCAAATAACGGACAAATCTCCACATACGTGACAAATGCCAGTGACTCCGAAAGAGAGATCACCGACGACACGTTTCGAGTTACGAAGATAGACGTAAAAGAAGACCACCAGAAGAATAACGACACCAGCATAGCCGGACGAGTGAAGCTCCTACGAGACAATACACGGTTACAACACATAGAAGCCGACCTAAGATACAGCATCTGGAAGATATTGGCCTCCTATTCCGATGTATTTCACCTCCCTGGAGATGAACACCCACAGACGAGACTAACGGAGCACCGCATAGAGTTGACGGACGAGACCGATCAACATTAAGAGCTACCGACCACCGGAAGCCCACAAGCACGAGATCAGGAAACAGGTGAGCGAAATGATGAACAAAAGAATCATCGCGAATTCGGAGTCGCCATACAACTCTCCGCTCTGGGTCGTACCAAAGAAGATCGAAGCAACAGGAAAACAAAAGTGGAGAATCGTCATAGACTTCCGTCGATTAAACGAACGAACAGCACAAGATGCCTATCCGCTGCCCGTCATCGAAGATATTCTTGATCATCTGGGAAACGCGAAATTCTTTAGTGCATTTGATTTATCCGCCGGATTTCATCAAATCCCAATGCACGAAGAAAGCAAAAAATACACGGCTTTCTCAACGCCCGAGAGGCACTTCGAATACAACCGCATGCCCCTTGGACTGAAGAACGCGCCCGCCACGTTCCAGAGGATGATGGACCAAGCCTTACGAGGTTTAATTGGCAAGACGTGCTTCGTGTATCTCGACGACATAGCGGTGTACGGATCTACGATCCAAGAACACAAGGAAAATCTGGTAATACTACTGGAGCGCTTGCGAGCCACCGGTTTAAAGTTACAGCCAGATAAATGCGAACTCTTGCGACCCGAATTGGAATACCTCGGACACACCATAACCAAAGATGGTGTCAAACCGAATGAAGTCAAGATAGAAGCTGTCAGGAATTACAAACAGCCCAGTACATCAAAGGAAGTAAAGAGTTTCCTCGGTTTAGCTGGATATTATCGTAAGTTTATTAAAGATTTCTCCAAAATAGCCAAACCACTCACAGATCTGACGAAGCAGGACAAACAGTGGGAATGGACAGAAGAATGCCAACACGCATTCGACACACTAAAGCAACACCTCACGAAGAGCCCGGTATTACGATACCCGAATTTCTCGAAGCAGTTCACTTTGACAACCGATGTATCCAACTATGGTATCGGAGCAGTCCTCTCACAGGAAGGACACCCGTGCTGCTACGTCTCGAAAACGCTGAACCCTGCCGAGATTAATTACTCGACAACAGAAAAGGAAATGCTCGTCGTCGTATGGGCGATACGTTGCCTCAGACAGTACCTGCTAGGAAGAAAATTTAAAATTCAAACCGACCACAAGGCACTGGTCTGGCTGATGAGCGTCAAGGGCCCATCATCAAGATTGCTGAGATGGAGACTGCTACTCGAGAGCCACGACTACGAGATTGACTACAAAAAGGGCAAAGAAAACCAAGCCGCCGACGCCCTGTCCAGGGTGAACATGACCAATAAAGAACTGGACGAACTCATACAACAACAGAGTTCAACCCCATGGGCACGGTTCGTCGCTTGGGAGGCAGTCGAGACGCCTTCAATAGCCAGCTACGTGGCCACTGACAAGCAAGACGTGATTCTCACCCCACGAGAAACGTTCAACGAGGAAGCGTGGATTAATTACCTTCACGAAGCCTCATTTTGGAAACAGCGGAGAAATAAAATCTATATCACCATCTCCGAACAGTTCACGCCGCGAGAGCAAGACCGCCTGTTTGCGATGCTGCAATTCACGGCTGAAGAAAAGAAGAAAACCGCTGTCCCAACCAAGCGAAACACAAGGCTCACATCAGAAGAAAAGCAACTGATCATCTCAGAAAATCATGGTACGCCGACAAGTGGACACTTTGGGGAAACAAGGACACTTCGAAGAATCAAAATGAACTACGATTGGAGAGGAATGGACGAGGACGTAAAGCGATACATTACGACCTGCGACGTGTGTCAACGCAACAAAACACAACGTACGCCATTCGCACATCCCGCCATTATTACAGATACACCACTACAACCTAATGACAAAATCGCTATGGATATATTCGGACCACTGCCAGTCACACAGAGAAACAACCGACATATCGTCAGCATCCAGGATAAGCTCACGAAATACCTCATACTCGTTCCCCTCACTGCGACCAGAGCAGAAGATGTGGTCAACAGGTTACTCGAAAACTATGTATACACATTTTCAACACCAAAAGCTATACTCACCGATCAAGGTGCAAACTTTATCGGCCAGGTAATGCAAGAGTTTGAGGAAAATCTCGGGATACAACATATCCAGACAACCTCTTGGCACCCACAAAGCAACGGATCGCTTGAACGAGCTCATGCAGTGATTCAAGATCTCCTAAAAACAGCCACAGCGGAGCACACAGAACTCGAATGAGACGAAGTTATAAAGCCCATCACACTCGCCTACAACACTAGTGTCCACGAATCTACCGGACGGACACCTTTCGAACTGACGTTTGGACGAACGGCTAACGTACCATCAGCAGTTAGCTCCACTCCAGGCACAACCTATGAAATCTTGGTAACCAAATGGAGGAAACGACACGACCAGTTGATTCAGGCCGCTAGAGAAAGATTAGAGGAGAGCAAGAGATGCAGTAAAGAACGTCATGATTCTAAGCGTGTACGTACACATCTGGTATACCGCCAGGGAGATCAAGTGTTGATCAAAGGCCATATGGCAAGAACAATAACGTCACCTTGGAAGTCAATGAACGATTACAGAAGGCACATACGGATAACATACGGCCTTACTTTTCTGTTTCAGATGCTACTAGCTCTGATTCAATTGACTAGCCTCTCCCTGGTAGAAGCCGAGATTCGTATCGAGTCACTGAACGACTCGACGATTTACGTAGAACTGCTGGGGCCGGCTAGAATATACCACGAGACATGGAATATCATCACGATATTTGACACCAACGAACTCAGAAAGGACTACGAGAAGGTAGAAGGCCAGCTATCATCACTAAGAACCAGATGCGGAAACTGTAAAGAGATGAGAGAACTCAATCAATTGAGGTAGATAGGCGAGCGCGTCCCTGGGGCTCTCCTGCCGCACTTCACCTCGTGGCGGGAGAGGCGGTTTGGCAGGCTCTCCTACCGTCCCCCCCGTGTCCGCTACCTTGTCGTGGTGGGGGGGCTTCGTGCCCTAATGATCCTCAAGGCTGTGCCGGCGGGGATTTTATTCCCTGGCAGGTTCTACCTAGCCGGAGTGGCTTGAGGTGAGGGGCCAACTAAAGTCGGACATATACCGTAAACCTGTGGTCATGTTTTACAGGAACGGGGGTCTTGCCTTAACCGGCCGGACCGCGAGGATGACAACCTCTCTAAAAAATCCCTAGCCCCAAGCAGTGTTGCGCGGTGAAGAGGGCGTAGCTGGAGTAAGCGCCAGCTATGGTTGGTGGGTGCACCAATCGTTAGCGGACAACCCCGGGGTACCTGGCGACCCCCCGGGCGTATTAGCCTTCCCCGGGTATGGCGGCTCTACCCGGGGTGACCTCCTTTCCGACCACACTCGTGGGATGAACTATGGATTCTTCTTTTTCAAAACAACCGGGGAGGGGGGTAACGAGCGAGAGGGAGAGGCGTGCGAGCCAATCGTGCGCCTAGAACGATATGTAGAGCCGGTGTCGCGGAGGCTTTCTGCCACACGCGGCACAAAGAGGCCTGCGGAGGGCCTTGGCGACTGCGACGGGGGGGAGGAGTCGGACTTCTCCGTCTCCTCCCACCACTCGTCGCAGAGCGTCCCGGGCACCTCCAGGAGGAAACGGGGCCGGCCACCGACGACCGGGGAATACGTTGGCCTCCAAGAGGCCAAACGCAGACAGGCTGAGGCTGATAGAAGCCTCATAGCGGGCATTTTCGACCCGGCTGCCCCGGGGCCGAGGCCTGCGAGATCCAGCGACCCGCTGCCGGATGAGGTTGAGGTCGCTGCGGATTTCCGGGGCCGCCCGACGCGTGACGTTGCGGCAGCAGTAATGGAGAGCCTGGGCGATGTGGCCAGAATCTCCAGTGCTGCGACGGGACTGAAGGCCAGTGCGGTGCGGTCCCTCCGGGCGGCGGCCCTGAGCAGCCGGGTGGGCATTGCGGAGCTGGCAGTTCGGTCGGCTCCCAGCGCCACCCGGCTGTTGGAAGCCGAGAATGCCCAATTAAGGGAGCAGTTGGCGGAGTTGCGGGCTGAAGTCGCCCGACTCCGTCAAGCGGTGGAGGCGGGGCCGGCTGTTGCCGGGATGGCTCCGCCGCTGCCCCCTTGTGGGGGCAAGGGATTGCTGCCGGATATCGGCGCTCGGGGGCCCCAGTCCCCTGGGCGAGGAGGGTCCTCGCCCCCACCCGCGGCTGTGCCAGCAGATTTGCTGGCACAGATCGGCTCCCTTATCGATGCCAAATTGGCATCGTTCAGAAAGGAGCTGGTCCCGCGGGTGCGAGGCCCACGATCGGCGGCACCCGTGCCGTCCGCCCCACCCCTGCCGATGGACAGGAGGGGGGGAAGAAAAAGGGTGGCAGTGGGGGAGGGACTGTGGTCGCTAAGGCGACACAAATGCAGCCCGCCCCTACTGTTGCGCCGCCCTCCACCACACCTCCAACTGAGGTGTGGTCAAAGGTAGTTGGCCGGAAGGCCAAAAGGGCGGCTGCCGCAGATAAACCTGCGGCAGCTGCCAAGGCTGCTTTGACCCAGAGGGCGGCGAGGCGGGTGGCACCGGCTGCTCCCAAAAGGGCTCCCCTGCCGCCGCGTCCGCCCCGCACGGCTGCCGTTACTCTAACGGTACCGGCCGGCGGGGCGATGAGTTACGCCGAGGCGATGGCCACTGCCAGTTCCAAAATAGACCTGGCAGAAATTGGCATCGTCTCGCTGAAGCCGAGGAGAGCGGTGATGGGGGCAATAATTTTAGAGGTCCCCGGAGCTGATGGAGCAGCCAAGGCCACTGCCCTGGCCTCTAAGATGGCTGATGCGCTGGCAGGGACCGGCGTGAAGGTCGCGCGCCCAATCAAAAAGGCCGACCTTAGGGTGCGCGGCCTGGTCGACTCGACCACGCCGGTGGAGGAGCCCTAAACACGGGCTCGGTCCATACGTGCGTGCGGTATAACGGGGGGTCCATCGTTGACCTGTCATGGGCAACGCCCCCGGCCGTGCGCCGTATTACGGGGTGGAGGGTGGCGGAGGAGGTCGAGACGCTGTCCGACCACAGATACATCGTACTCGGCCTCTCCGCCACCCCATCGACGCCCCGACGTCGCTCCGCTGATGAGGGATCGCCTCAGCCGCGGTGGGCGCTGAAGCGCCTCGACCAGGACGCTCTGATGGCGGCAGCCCACGTCGTGGCCTGGCCGGCAACACCGGCGGGCCAGTCGACGGGACAAGGGAGGCCCATTGGTTCCGGGGCGCAATGACGTCGATTTGCGACGTCGCCATGCCCCGGGCCAGGGTCTTCCCGAGGAAGGCGGTGTACTGGTGGTCGCGCGCGATAGCGGATTTACGCACAGAGTGCGTCCGCGCGCGACGCCAGTACGCCCGCGCCCGTCGACGACGACGTTCCGACGTGGAGCTGGCTATCCAGCTGTATGGGCGATACAGGGAGAAGGTGGTCGCCCTGCAGCTGGCCATCAGGCAGGCGAAGAGCCAGGCCTGGCGCGACTTTCTCGGGTCTCTGAACCGAGATCCGTGAGGGCGGCCATACAAAATGGCAATGGGACGTTTACGTCCCTGGGCGCCCCCTCTGACGGAAAGCCTGGATCCGGGGATGCTCGGACGGGTCGTGGACGCGCTATTCCCCGTCAGCGGGGAGGCGTCCCGGCCCGTCCCTCAGCTAGAGGGACATGAGTGGTCCCCGGATCTGGAGGTCGCGCCGGAGGAAATGGCCGGGGTTGTCAAATGGCTTCGGGGCAAGAATACTGCCCCGGGGCCGGACGGTTCCCCGGCCGGGTCTGGTTGCTTGCCATGAGCGTCCTGGGCGGGAGGCTCAGAAGCCTCTTCTCCGGGCTCCTGAGGTCCGGGGTGTTCCCGGACCTCTGGAGGAGAAGTCGGATGGTCCTATTAAGGAAGGATGGGAGGCCTGCGGATTCTCCCTCCGCGTACCGGCCCATTTGCCTCCTGGACGAGGTGGGCAAGATCTTTGAGAAGATCATTGCTGCCCGCCTCGCCAGGCACCTGTCCCGCGTTGGCCCCGATCTGGCGGACTGCCAGTTCGGCTTCCGGGAGGGGCGATCGACGGTCGACGCAATCGACCGTCTAAAGTCCCTCTCGGACAATGCCGTGGCACGGGGCGGGGTGTGCTTGGCGGTGTCGATCGACATCGTCAATGCGTTCAACACCCTGCCCTGGTCCGCCATTAGGGAGGCCCTGGTTGAACACCAGGTGCCTCCCTATCTGAGGCGGGTGATCGGGGCCTACCTGCGGGACAGGTGGGTGGAATACCCGGGCCGGTACGGGACGATACGGAGGGAAGTGGACTGCGGGGTCCCACAGGGGTCCGTGTTAGGACCACTCCTGTGGGACCTGGGATATAACGCAGTCCTGGAGAAGGCCTCCCTGCCCGACGGTGCCACCTTTGTCTGCTATGCGGACGACACGTTGGTGGTCACCGTCGGGGACACCTTCGAGAGGACCATCCGACGAGCGGAGGTTGCGGTGGCAGCCGTCGTCGCGAAGATCCACGATCTGGGGCTGAAGATGGCCCCGGAGAAGGCCGAGGCCGTCTGGTTTGGACGGCCTCGGTCGCGGCCACCGGCCGGATCGTGGATCTGGGTTGGAGGGGCCTGCGTCGAGGTGAAGTCCAAGATCAAGTATCTCGGACTGATCCTCGACAGCCACTGGAGATTCGGGGCGCATTTCGGCCGCCTCGTCCCCCGGGTTGAGAGGGCGGCGGCCTCGCTCGGCCGCCTGTTGCCCAATCTCGGGGGACCGGATAACATGGTGCGTCGCCTATACCTAGGCGTGGTGCGGTCCATGGCCTTGTACGGCGCCCCGATCTGGGCGCCGTCCGCGAGGGCAAGCCTGCGCATCACTTTGTTGTTGCGCCGGCTTCAGAGGCAAATGGCCCTTCGCCTCATACGGGGTTACCGCACCACGTCTACCGTGGCGGCGCTTGCTCTGGCGGGAGAAATTCCCTTCGAGCTGCAGGCGGCGATGCGCGCCTATGTTTATAGGCGCATATGCATCGCTGGCCGGGCTCGGTGGGACCCGCCGGAGCAGGAGGCGGTCCAGTGCTTCGAGCTCCAGGCTCCCTATACCGGGAGTGAGGCGACGAACATCGTCGCCCCCGACGGCCGCTGTGCCCAGGGCGGGGGCCCTGGGCACCCTCATTGAAAAGCGGCCAAAGGAGCGGTCCCCCGCACCGCCAAACCAAGATTATTCATGGGGGAGGATAAATCTCCCCCCGGGACGCGGCCGGCCACCGCCATTCCATCCTGGTGGCCGGCCAGGCGAGGGGGAGCCGCGGTTGTGTTCGTTAAGAGTTCCCCTGGCTCCCCCAGTAATCGCCAGCGCCCTAGGCCGCCGTGGGGGTTTTAGCGGGTCAAACCTCGCACTACCCCCGTCCCACCCCCCCGGACGCGACGGGGGTGTCTGACCAGCAGATTTCCCCCACGTTAATAAAAAAAAAAGATGGTGCGGGCCTTGGAAACCATGATTCCCATAACGCAAGGATTGCGAGACGACACCTCCACACTCCTGACTGCTATCACCATGGGTAAGCATGGAATCATAGATACGCAACTTTTAACACCTGAAATACTAGCGCAGGGTATCAACGGAGTTCAAAGCCAGAGACCTGGCGCCCCGATGCTGGACGACCGACGGGACTACGTGTTGCTGCTCGACATCGCCGACGTTGCGATTTCCTTAACGCGAGGGCATCTCATGTACCACCTCTCGATACCCATCATGGAGAAACCGATATTTCAGCTACAACACCTCATCGCCATTCCACAACGAATCGGAAAACATCATATTGTGATCATCCCCGAATCAGAATGGATCGCAATAGACGCAACCAAGCGCAGCTACTTACAGACCGAACAACAGTGGATAAGCAACTGTAAGACACACGCAAACACACGATACTGCAAACGCGCGCAACCCACTTACCTTATCAACACTATTGACACATGCGACAGCAAACTGATTAGAGAAAAGACAATTGATACAAACGACAAAATGTCGACCAATAGCTTATTCAAAATTCACGTTATAGCTATCATCGCGATAAAAGACGGATACATTCTTATACCAGAACGCGAACTCGTGTTACATGCAATATGCGATAAGAAGACCACACGCATCAAAATACGACGACCGACCATACACCGCTCTACACAAGACTACTCACTCCTGGGCGATCAGTTCTCACACCATTTGACAAAAACATACGAGTTCGAACAAACAGTAGTTTACAGACCCAACGTTACGTTACCATTTTCAACATCTAACATGCAGTTAATTCCTGACAAAATACCTACACTCCACGGCACACTAAACATCGACACATACAGAACACTCAGTACCAATTTAGACCAGATCGAACAAAATATCGAACAAGTTAAGCAGAACTATAGGCATAAGAGTTGGATTGAAATCGTAACAAAATCTACAAATTATTTAGGCTATACAGCTCTTACAATATGCATACTCTACATTTTTTACCGTTGTGGACTTTTTTCACTATTAGGCAAACTCGTTCCCAGAAACATATGTATCGAAATCTTCAGCCCCAAAATCACACACTGTGTAAATTTAGAACCCCAGGTACTTTATAACGCGAAGGCAACAGCTCAAGAACTGCTGAACGCGCCACCGGGATATGAACCACCCTCAAAAGAAAGGAACCCTACGGTAAAACTAACACCTCGCAGGAGCAAGCTGGGTCTAGGACGGGGGGTGTAATGATGATCCTTCCTCCCCCACTCTTAATCTCCAAAAGAGACAAGACACAGGTATTGTAACGATGACCGTTCCTCCCCCACTCTTAAAGAGATAAGACACAGGTATGTATAGGCCATTAATTATGCGTGCGGGCAGTGACATTCTTATAATCGGCCCGGAACATCGATCACAGTGTAAAAGTTCCCACTCTAAATGTATCAATTTTATGAAACTGTTATAAAATAAACATACGCTGAAAAGCCATAGCTTTCCAGCTCCTTTTAAAAAGCGAAGTCATTCAAATACTGCGTAACAACGGCGGCCGCACAAAGATGTTCCCAGGGCCACCGCCCTGAGCACGACAGCCGCCGGGGGGCGACGAGTCACCTCAAAGAAGAGGTGAGTCGTCACCACCCCCCCCCCAAATCCCAACACGGGAGGACCTCTTCTATCACTGAAACACTTCCGGTCCCGTTCACCCTGAGAAGTAAATGTTTCAGACTGTTAACCAAATTCAGGAAAGTATGGTATGAAAGATCCAAAAGCAATCCTCAAATCCTTGCTCCAAAAGTACGTCGAAATTCAGATCAATGTGGACTTACTTTTCTTGTTGGTTACTTCCACAATAGCGCCATACAGTCTCCCAGAGAACCAGTTCTCTGGATATCTGCTGAACACTGACGTGAATCTTGACATGAAAACTGCATCACTCAATTTCCATGTTGATCCAATCGGTTTTTGTTGACAGTAAAAACCGTAAATCATCAAGCAAGCAAATTCCTGCTTTCTGTATTTCCACTTCAATACTTACTAGGAATCGTGCATTCTTGCTATTTTTTAATTGTGATTAATATTTGTTACCAGTTTACTAAGAATGTATCCACTGCGGGTTAATTTTCTTGTTATGTACACTATTTGAAATTTTGTAACCCTGAATTAATCAGTAATTATTCCGAAATACTTTGGAAATTGAAGTCGATAGTTATGAAGTTAACTTATCATTCTTTGAAAATGGCTATAGTTGCCTTTAATTTATACTTAGGTAAGTATCGTTGTCGTATCCAGCCATAGTTGTCTTCGACTACTGACACCAAGCAGCAGTAATATCATTAATGCATTTCCAATAATTTGGTTTCTATGAATAACCTAAGAGTGGGTGTTGCACTGCTTTCCTTCCTCCATATTATAACCATTACAGAAAAACATTTAGTTATTTCGGGCGCGTAGAGTACAAGAAATGTCCTGCAAACTACCAAGAATGCACAGCTCTGCAGTAATATAAAATGGAGTATTCTCAATCTGAATGTTCCATTTAATGCAACTCTTCATTTGTGGTGAATTTACATGTTGGCGATTCCATTGCTGATTCCGAATATTGGAAATTTGTCGAGCAACAACCTGACCCAACTATAAATTTTCCAATACAGATCAAGTACACTGGATGCCCCGTGTGTCTAAAATCAAATTGATCAATTTTAGATCGCCAGTCGATTACCTCCTCTTTACTGGTATCACTTGGATCGATGCATAAGAACTCTAGCGCGGCGTTAGTTTTTTTACATTAAGTCGAGCTCAGCTGTTCGAGCTCGACGCCGGTCCAAGTAGACAAACCGTACTAAACACATCAAACAGTCTTCTGTTTGTATCATTGCAATGTATTCATCACTTAGGTTATCCTTCCAATATTCACAATATCAAATCCATTATCTATTTTCCGTCGTCTCCCTTGCAGCGCTGTTCGTTATGACATTGCCGTCGTGCACTGTAACAAACGTTCAGTGCTTCTTTTAGTTTTCGATATTCACAACGAAATAAATAGGCCCTCACACCGCGACCATGGCTAGTTTTCATTTGTCATCAGTTATCAGCTACTGTTACGTAGATACATGTAGTTACGCTTGTAATACTTTTGCGCTTGCAGCCTAGCTTCGCTACAATCAATTGCGCTTGCAAATTTCGATATAGCTTTGTAGCCATAAATTGATCGCTTAATCGTATCATTCATGACCTTCACGACACATTATCACAATTCATCATTCAATTGTATATCATCTATAACCTCCTCTGTACGAATCTTATTGGTTAAAACGTATTTAGTGTTATTACACCAGCGTTTTTTACCATACAGTCCACTATCCAATTCATCCTTCCAATCCTTCCTCCAATTCAACCTTCCCAACGAAAAGATACATTTGCAACATATTTGGAAATTTGAGAAGAATAACAAACTAGTAATTTTGGAAATTGTCGAACATTTAACTTATTTCTGCACTTCATGAGCCTTCCCGGGTACTACATATTTCCAAAACTTCATCCTCCGGTTACGTAAACGTATATTGTGAGTCATGTACCCTCGAAAGGGTACAATGACGAATTTTCAGGGACCGAGGCAAGTACGGGCATTCCCATTACCGTTTTTCAAGAAAATTCGGGCCAGTTTCACGTCAGGTTCCAACGAAGTAACAGTTACAAGACTGAGTCTGATTCTCTTGCGAGCAACTCAACTGAGTACAAAAAGGATTTTCGTTAATATTCGAACAAGATACAAAACACAATAACTTTTTTAGAACTTGTCAAAACGACTTGAGTAGGTATATAGGTTTCGTTCTGCAATCAAGGGTGAGGGGAAGGCTGAGCCGGTGGGGTAAAGGGAAGGAAGCATCATCGTGAGCGGCACACGTCGTGTGGAGGGGGGAAGTCACCGATAAGGAGTTTTGCGGTTTTGCATCCGGAGAGGTTCTCGGACGCCTTACCCGGAAGTTGCTTATCTTGCGAAGCGATATCGGGAATTTTGGTTTCGTTTATTAGATTTCTTAAAGTATGGTTTTTTTTATCTCGGTTTATACCGAGATACAATACTATTATTGTAGCGAGCGAGCGAGAGAGAGAGAGGGGAGGATGCAGCGGTTGTTCTCTCTCTTGCAAAAACGATGCATGATTTTTCTCGCGCGTGCGTTAGGCGCGACGCATTTATAGAAGTTTGTGGTTTTGTATCCGGAGAGACTCGCGGATGCTTTACCCGTGATTTTGGTCTCGTTGAGATTTCTTAAAGTAAGTTTTTTTATCTCGGTATAATATTGTAGCGAGCGAGAGAGAGGGCTGTATTGCAGCGGTTGTTCTCTCTCTTGCAAATGATGCGGACAGAGAGAGAGAGATATTTTTTCTCTCTCTTTTACTGTTTTTTGCTTTTTCCCTTTGCAGCGAACATTTTATTCGATACTGAGTTGAGTATTGGTATGGAAGTTGGTTCGTTGAACGTGCCATCGTTGCAATCGTTCGCAACGTCTAAGATATTTGAACACGGTGTTCATAATTTTTCGAGCATTGCTCGACGGATTTTTATCCGATATTGTGATGTTATTTTGTGCGACGTGTACTGTGTTTTTCGTCGGAGATATCAATTCATATATCGATTCAAATCGCGAGACTTGCTCGATTACGTGATATACAATAGTATTGATGTTTTAAAAGTAATCGTTCCTTTGAGCACGCAATGTCGTTCGAAGAGATGGTTGAAGAGGATTATTTTTAAATACCGTGAAGAAACTGATTATGTTTGCGTCGAACCAGTGTTGATACCATTATCAAAATTTGAACGGAGTATGACCAGAGGTGATTTCCTCCCTCCATTGAACAAAGTAAAGAGAAGATTGGAATATTCATTGCACGACGACGACGATGATTGGGATATTCGTAAAATCAAATGGGACATTAATTTACCGACCGAGAAACTCAATGCTTCACGCGTGAAATTCATATCGAAGTATTTTTCATCGAGTGACGAAGATACGTCGTGAGATGATTCCTACATTACAGAATTTGGTTTGGGGATACGTCATAAACTTATACCTGAACGATCAATTTCTGCTCGAGTGGAAAACAGCGACGGAACGTCTAATGCGAAAAGATTTGACGAGTCGCGTGAGTTTCAACTACACGAAACGATTTAGCCAAATTATAGTGAAATGGCCCGCGATCGATTCACCGTCCGCGATACTACATATCATCGAGATGGAAGAGCATCGCGTGGTTGGTTGTATAGTGTAGTTACGTTCGTGAGAACTGGAAACTTAACCGACGACGTGAAATCAAAATTGAAAAAACTTCTTTTTAATAATTGATGTGAGTTAATATTTTCACAAGATGACGCAAGTTTGCAAGGACATGTTAAAATCGTTAACACATATGTCAAGGTTGATTCGAACTGTGGACGAGTATCGCGAATGGACGAAATCATGTATTGAATGTTTACAATGGTGTAGGAAATATATGAACATTGTGAAAAGAAACGAAGCATCCATAGGTGTAAAATCGAGTTTGCTGTCGATCATGTGTCGTATGAAAACTTTGAAGGTCTCGTTAGATCATCGGTTTTCATCACGCGTTGGTAGTGGTTTGTATGGAAACGTTGGCGCGAGATTATCGACTCTTCGTTGGGAGAACATCGAGTCGGCGTTTAAGAATCGTATATCAACCGGCGTTGTGATCAACGTCGAGCATGTCGATCCACGTAATTTCTTGCAACACGCGAAGCGAATAGTTACGAATCGTATTACAGAACTTTTGAACGTTCATTTGTCGTTAAAAGTGAACGTAGTATTGGAGGCGGAATTTGTGCTGCGCGACGAGGTTTCGGTGAAAAGTTTTAGCACGCGAAACGTCGCGCTCTTTCATTCGTCGAATCTACGTCGCTGGTATGCGAAAGATGTTGTGCCAACGCTTTTGACATCGATAGAAGAGTTTCAAGAACGAGACAGTGGATGGGCGTTATCGAAGATCCTGCATTTGATGGTGAATTCCAACAAATATCAACCGTTACAAGCAGGTTGTCAGGTATCCGTGCCTCGAACAGTGCAATTAAAGAAAGCAGTCTTCAATGTGTACAGTGACGACGATAATGCATGTTTCTATTGGTTAGTGGTGGCAAGCCTATATCCAGCTAAAAATAATTTGAATCGCACATCATCCTATCCGCATTACAGCGATGTGCTCCACACCGAGGGATTCCAATTGCCGATGTTGTTCAAGGACATACCAAAGTTCGAAAAAGCGAATGACGTTTCCGTGAACGTGTTCGAGTGAGGAGGGGAACAAGAAAGATGTCGGACGTTGCATTTGACCTCAAGGAAGCGGGAGAAACATGTAAATTTGCTGCTCATACACGACTCCGAAAACTTGCGCAATCATTATCTGTGTATTAGGAATTTATCTCGTCTGGTTTCATCTCAGATCAGCACGCAGCACTCAGATCCACACATGTAAATTTTTTTCTTTCTTCTGGATGATGGTGGTGGTGGTGGTGGTGGTGGGCGAGAAAAACTAAAATAAAAAATTATGTTTTTTTTTGTCAGGTGTCTACAGTATTTCAAATCGCAGGAAAAATTGGGCATTCACGAGATCGACTGCAGTCGAATGAACGAATGTGCTTTAAAACTTCCGACGGAAGACGATAAATGGCTGAAGTTCAAGAATTATGCGTACAAGGAACCGACACCGTTCGTTATCTACGCAGACTTGGAATGCCTGCTGGAGAAACAGGAAGATCAAGGTCATGGAGCTTACTGTAGATATCAACATCACCATGCCTTCAGCGTAGGCTACTACCTCCATTGCCGATACGACAGTTCGTTGAGCGAGTATCAGACTTATCGTGATGAGAAAGGTTGTATCACATGGTTTGCATCGAAGTTGCACGAGTTGAGCTGTAAATTGCAGCCGGTGTTTGATAGAACGGTTCCAATGGCTCCGTTGACCGCCGCGCAAATCTCAACTTTTCGTACCGCCACGTATTGTCACGTGTGCGAAGAACCACTCGGTAATGACGACGTGCGAGTGCATGATCATTGTCATTTCACAGGTGCGTATCGGGATCCGGCGCACAGCCATTGCAATCTGAGCTATCAATCCTCGTACGTGATACCGGTGGTTTTTCACAATTTGTCCGGCTACGACGCACACTTTTTCATCAAAGAATTGGCAAACGCGTTTGAAGGTAAAATAGATGCGTTACCGCTGACGAAAGAGACGTACATTTCTTTCACGAAACACAGTAAGAGGAATAAAGATGCGATCAAAAAATCGTGGAAGAATTGCATAAAGTTTCGATTCATCGATTCGTTCAAGTTCTTGAATTCGAGTCTGGACAAGTTGTCGTCGTACTTGGACAAGAGCGACTTGCATATCGTGAGGAGCCAATTCAATCGTCTTTCGAACGATGATTTTCATCTTCTAACCAGGAAAGGCGTTTTCCCATACGACTATGTATCGACCTATGACAAATTAAGCGACACTTGTTTACCACCGCGCGAAGCATTTTATAATCAGTTATGCGACAGCGAGATATCCGACGTCGACTATTGTCACGCGAACGAAGTTTGGTCACGTTTCGGTATACAAACGTTAGGACAGTACAGCGACTTGTACTTGAAATTGGATGTGTTGTTGTTGGCCGACGTGTTTGAAAATTTTCGCGAAAAGTCGCTCGAGAATTATAAACTCGATCCAGCGCACTATTATACGTTGCCCGGTTTCGCGTGGGACGCGATGCTAAAATTGACGAAGATCAAGTTGGAATTGTTCACCGACGTTGACATGCTTTTGTTCGTGGAGCGGGGAATACGAGGTGGGTTGAGTCAATGTTCGCATCGCTACGCGCGCGCGAATAACAAGTATATGTCGACGTACGATTCGGCCGAACCGTCCAGCTATCTGATGTATTTCGATGTTAATAATTTGTATGGCTGGGCCATGTCGCAGCCTTTGCCGCACAGGGGTTTCCAATGGGTTGACGATACGAGTAATTTCAACATCGATTCCGTGCCGATCGACAGTCCCGTCGGGTACATTTTAGAGGTCGACTTAGAGTATCCTCAGGAAATTCATGATGCTCACGCGGATCTTCCATTTTGCCCGATTCACGAGGTTGGGGCGTTGCAAAAGAAACTGTTGACAACGCTTAGCCATAAGAATCGTTACGTTCTCCATTATCGATACCTCCAGCAATGTTTGAGGTATAATTTAAAATTAAAGAAAATTCATCGGATACTGAAGTTTGAACAATCATGTTGGTTACGCCGTTACATAGATTTAAATACGAGGTTGCGCGCCAACGCAAACAATGACTTCTCGAAGAATCTGTTCAAACTGATGAACAATGCAGTGTTTGGAAAAACGATGGAAAACGTTCGAAATCATGTAAACGTAAAGTTGCTCTCGCGATGGAGCGGTCGATACGGTGCTGGGCGTTTAATAGCTCGACCAAATTTCCATAGCTGTACTGTATTCTCCGAGGATTTTGTCGCAGTTCAAATGAACCAGCTTTCTATTAAATTTTATAAACCTATTTACATAGGCATGTCAGTGTTGGACATATCTAAATTACATTTGTATGATTTTCATTATGGCTACATGCTTCCAAATTTTCAAGAAAGATGCAGGATTTTGTACACGGATACGGACAGTTTAATTTATCAGATTATTTGCGACGACGCGTACGAGATGATAAAACGTGACATTCACCGATACGATACTTCCAATTATGACAGAAATAACGTGTACGGCGTTCCGATCGCGAATAATAAAGTATTAGGATTAATGAAGGACGAGAACGGAGGTAAAATCATGACAGAGTTTGTGGGTCTTCGCTCGAAAATGTATGCTATTCGGGTACAAGACAAAGACGATGTAAAAAAGATTAAAGGAATTAAGACTAACGTGACGATTAAAAATATAACTTTCGACGACTATTTAGCATGTCTTCACGATCATTTAGAAAAATCAGTTTGCGTTAAATTGATAATGTCTATACAACATCAAGTGTATTCAGTATCACAGAGTAAATTAGCATTGAGTCCATACGATGATAAACGATACATTTTAAACAATTCGATCGAAACCCTTCCTTGGGAACATTATAAAATCGCGAAAGGGGGAGAGGGGGAGGCAGGAGGGAGAGGGAGTGGGGGGGAATTAGAAAAAATAAAAGTGGTTATATAATTTCATCGATGTTTCGAATCCCGTGTTGCGCGCGCGCGTGTTCACTTTTATTTGTAAGCGGAAAAGGTGCGTATACGCTCCTTGTATTGTTATCTTGCGTGTAAGAAGGGAGGAAAATGGTAGGGGAATTGTATATATAAGCATTTGGCATTGCGTACAGCGAGTAGTGCGTTCTACAGATTACTTTCTTATAGCGCAGTTGTTCTTCAGTATTATAATATTCACAATGTCAAATCAAACCAATAATTTTTTACATAAAAATGGATCTCACAACGATTATAAAAATTATGGGTAAGTAAAAGAAAGTTTGAAGGGAATAAAATGTTCCTTTTATGAAAGAAGAAAAAAAATATTGTATGTTATTTCTTTTATAGATACTCCATTTCGATGATACGGTCGTTTCAACAGTCGCAACCCCAGTCGCAGCAGAAGCAGTTGCAGATACCGCGCAACGCACGAATCTTGGGTAGAAGATACTCCATAGCCGGCAATTATTTCAAGTTCCTTGAAATTTGTGTACGCGTGGATGAAAATTTGCGCGTCGAGTTTGTCTTGGGGGACAATCGTGGAACAGAGATTTCTTTTTCAATGGCTACGTGGAAACTGCTGGTGAAAACTAGAGATTATATTCACAATTACTTCGACGCGGACAAGAAGGAAAAACAAATTCATGAGACTTTATCGTTACAAATTGTTAATTTTAATGGAATGAGTCTAATCAAGTTGTTCGATTCTCAAGCATCGATTTATGTTACGAAAGAGACGATGGATAATTTGTACAAATTAGAGTTATGTATGGATCATATGTATTCATGGTTATTAGAAAATATTCCAGAAATTCAGGATAGATTAGCGAAGCTCGTTGACATTGTAAAAAACTCCAATAACGAGCAGAATTATGCGACCGTAATTTTTACAAACGAATTGTTCGAACGAAATTGTCTGATCGATTGCGAATTGTTAGCTTTATGTTTAGATCTAATCGTATCGAAAGCGAATCGTTGAACTTGTGTGCGTGTGGGGGGAATTAATTAGTATTAATGTAAAAAGCATTTATGTATTTTTTCATGTTTATTAGAGAAACAAAAATAAACATTACATTATACAATTAAAGTACAGATGATTTCTTTATCCAAGAGTTATGTGACGAATCCAGCCCCAACCATTTCACATATATTTCATTTCCTTTTCGACGCAATACTTTTTCTACTAAATACACGTCGGCATATTTGGTAGCGCGTATCTCGTATTCGTAAAATCCTCCAGCGATAGGTTTGTTCTGCAAATCAACCAAAAGATACGTGACGGGGTTCGTTCGTTTCACCGTCGCGATCTTAAATACTTCCGTTGACCAGTTCGGTGTGTATCCTTTGTTGAATACGGTTTTGAACTTGCTGATGCGCACATAGTCGCCAACTTTGAATTTCGCAGGACCGGCGATCTTGACGTTGCTGTACACGGTAGATAAAAGATACTTCTCATTTTTATGATTCACGTTTGCAGGTCGCATACGAATGGTGCGATGTTTTTGATTATTGTAGTCCTTAATCAACGTGGGTAGCTCGTCGATCCAACGATATTTTCTGCTCAACGAGAAAAATTTCCACATGTTGTTCTTCAATGTACGATTGAATCGTTCGACTATGGACGCTTTCATAGTGCTGAATGTGGAATAGTGGTTGATGTTACGTTTCTTCAGATATTCTTGAAAATCTTTATTGTAGAATTCTTTCCCCATATCGGTTTGCAAATTGTTCGGTATTCGGCCATCTTTTTTCAACACCGACGCGAAAGCTTTGCACACATCGTCAGCATTTTTGCTTTTTAAAGGAACGGCCCAGGCATACTTGCTGAATGTATCGATTATCGTAAGAATATATCGATGTCTTCGATTCTCTCTTGCGTACGGTTGAACTTCAACGATATCAGCTTGCCAGAGATCGTCGAGTCCTCGCGTAACCACTCGCCTCCGTCGGAAGTAACGTCTCGCCGGAGCATGCAGTTCATTCACCAAGTTCACTTTATCGCCGCTCATGATTTCGCCTTGTCAGTCTGCGGTCGCTCGAAATTAAGATACGCTAATTTAATTATCCTTGCGTTGACCGCTGCCGCGCTCTCTTTTGCGTTATCGATGAATCTGCGATCGCTTGAAATTAAGATACGCTAATTTAATTATCCTTGCGTTCTCGGAGTTTTTTCGATCGCTGTCGCGTCCTCTTTTGCGTTATCGATGGACTTTTCAGCTATTGACGTTTTTTGCGTTATCGGAATCTCTTCTGTGGTTGCTGCTACCGCTACAGTCAACAAGTCTCTGAAACGAAGTCTCATACGAGAATCCAATTCCTCGAAAGCGACGCGCACACTGTATTGCTGCTGTTCTTCGATACGTCGCATTTGTCCGTATATTTCGGTAAATTTCTCTAATAAAGATTTATGTAACTGTTCGAATTTCGCGACTATGTTCCCTTCTCCAGTCAGCTCGAGTAATCTCTTGTACATAGCAGTATTAAGCCTTTCGAACCTCTCATCCAATTCCTTGCCAGTTTCAAAACCGCCTACTGTAAATTTATTTTGCAGTTCGTCTACGAGTAATTCAAGTTGCGCCAACTTTCCCTGATTCGCTTTGCCAGTGCTCGTAATTTCCTCCAAGTTGCGGATTTTATTTGATATGTGATTTTCAAGGTTATCAATCTTTTTCGGCCAGTTGCTGTTAACTTTGTGTTCCACACTTGCAAGTTTGTGCTCGATGTTGCCAGCAAATTTCACAACGGCATTCAATTTTTCTCGATCCACGATACCCTCAGCTTTCATTATTTCGAACAACTTATCCTCGAGCTCGACAAATCTTTGACGTAGCTTTTCATTGATACTTTTATTATTCTGCTCGATGCACGTTTTAACATGTTTCTTCAGATTCTCGTGATTGGATTCGTCGTTTGTCACGAATTTTTGGAGAGTTTCGACCGCGCGTTTCATCGAGTGAACATCGTCGATAGTTTCATACAGGTCGTACGTAAATGTTTTTTTCAACGAATCGATCGCGTCGTCAACGTAACTTTTTGTTGCCGAGTCGCTGGCGAAAACCGGAGTTGCCAAATATCGAATAATTCGAGATTTTGCATCGAAAAATTCGTTGTCACTGTTCAAAATTACCGCCCTCTCGTTGATAACGTTGTCGACATACTTCTTCGTGTTAATAGGAACTTTTATACTTTCTATAGGTAGACCCAATGCATCGAACTCGTCATTCTCGTCCGATACGTGTAGAACGTATTTTCTTATCGTATTTATCAGATCGAACATAAATCTATTGAAACTCTTCGTGTTGATTGAATTGTCCTTGTGATGTTCATGTGTCGTGTCTATATTCGCAACGATGTCTTGAATAGTCTGCTTTAGCGAATCACGAGACGATGATTTCTTGCTGCTGCTGCTGTTACGCATCGTTGCTGCTGCTGCTGCTCCAATTTCTTTCGACAATCGATGTTTTACCACCGTAATCACCAGCAAAAATGATGCAATCGTTGCAAAAGCATGTTATTTATAGAACTTGAGGCATTCCTCGGCAACTAATTTCTTCATTTTACCACGAAAACTTTCCTCAAAGATTTGTAGTTGGTTACCGATTGAGCTGTCCGTTTCATCTTTCATATTCTGTTTTAACGCTTCAACCTTTTGCTCCAATACCGAAAATACGTTATCAATTTTCACATTAATTTCATCGTTATCTGAATCAATTGATTTAATTTTCTGATCACTGTCGTATTGAAAATTATATATTTTAGCCAGCACTTTATTCCTCCATTTTTCATTAGTCTGCTCCATATCTTTCGTTAGTTTCTCGTTAGCCGTTATTTTATCCATGAGTTCGGATTTCCATTTCGCACTAGTCTCTTTGGCATCCTTCGCCAACTTTTCGTTAGCCGTTATTTTACCCACGAGTTCGGATTTCCATTTCGCACTAGTCTGTTTAGCATCCTTCGCCAACTTTTCGTTAGCCGTTATTTTACCCACGAGTTCGGATTTCCACTTCGCACTAGTCTGTTTAGCATCCTTCGCCAACTTTTCGCTAGCCGTTATTTTACCCACGAGTTCGGAATGCATTTTAGGCTAGTCTGTTTGGCATCCTTCGCCAACTTTTCGCTAGCCGTTATTTTACCCACGAGTTCGGACTTGCATTTTAGGCTAGTCTGTTTGGCATCCTTCGCCAACTTTTCGTTAGCCGTTATTTTATCCATGAGTTCAGACTTGTATTTTACACCGGTCTGTTCGACACCCTTCGTCATTTTTTCATTAGCCGTTATTTTATCCATGAGTTCGGACTTGTATTTTACACCGGCCTGTTCGACACCCTTTGTCATTTTTTCGTTAGCTATTATTTTTCTACGAAGCTCGTCGTCGCCTTTTTTCGATACATCGTCAACGTACGATCTAGTGGCCGCGTCATCGTTTTGAAGCGGTTCCGCCAAATGTTTGATCCTCTTGTTTCGAGCTGTGTACGATTCCGTTGAGAAGCACATCGCATTATTCTGCATGTACTCGTGAAGCGATGACGTGACTGTATCGTCGCCTATCTTTGAAACGCGATCGACGTACAGTTTGGTGGCCGCGTCATCGTTCGTCGTAGGATTTGCGACACGAGCGATCTTAGCGCCTCGCGCATCGTACAAATTGCCGATCGAGCATATGGCATTGTTGTGTACATAATTTTTACATATCGAATAAAAAGTTGAAATATCTGCCAATATTTTCGACTCAGGCGTACTATGTTTATACAACGTATCAAATTTATTAATTTTTTTCGTTTCTCGGTTTAGTTGTTTTCTTCTCCTTTGTTGTTCTTCTTCTTCTTCTTCTTTAACACCAACAACTCGAGTAGATCTTGCTGTTGCTCGATCTGTTGTATTTGTCGACAAATATCGTCGAGTCTGAACTCAATATTTTTAAATCTGTCCTCCCAATTTTCATCTACGGATAACGTTTGATTGGTTTCGCAGCAATTCCAACGGATACTCATTTTATCGAACCATTTGATAAATTTACCAACAGGCATTTCATTCGTCACTAACTTAATAAATATTCGAGCAATTTAATTTATTATCAATCCAGGTTCGCGAAGTTCTTCGATTATGGATGTTATTTCATTGTTGTGGTTGGTATGGCCAGCATTTTTCGATGCAATCAACAATTTCAAACGATCTACCAGCTCATTTGGGTCATCCCAATGCACATAATCGACCGGATTGTTGGTTACACGCATCATCGTCGTTGGAATATTTATACCTTTTCCACGTAATGCTGAGAACATTGGTCCTATAATAGTTTTGTACTTGTAGCCCTTGTTTCCCATTATCTGATTACCACGTCGGTGCGCATGCGTAGCGATGAGAATGTTTCTATAAATTTCCTTATCATTCTCGGTGTACAGGTTCTCGTTGGGTATTCCTTTAAATGTCAATTCGTAGAGACCTGGAGTTCCTCTGTACCTAATTTTATTAATAACAATATCATCGTTGCTTTCCACATCGAACGCAACGTTTCCAAGCATCAGTTTGTTGTTATGAAAATACACTCCGTACACATTGTCCTGACTTTTCGGCGGCCCGCTAAAGAAATTTCTCAAGTATTCGCTCGCTAAAGGTCCAAGATTACTGAACAAATGCTCGTATTCGTCGCGATGCTTTTCAGGACTTCTCAAAATATTTCGCACCGATGATTTCAACGATGTTGCAGCCGTTGGAGATGATTCGAAAGCTACCTCCCGATGCATTGAAGGTGTTGGTTCGAGCACCATATTGGTGTTCGCATCATCGTCGTCGTCGTCGTCGTCGTCGTCGTCGTCATCGTCAACATAGTCGGCGTCATCGCTGACACCGATGGGGGAATATACTTTATTCTTCTTCTTCTTGTTTTTCAAATGCATCCTTGGAGTTAATGCCGCTTCATCGTGTGTCCTCTTTTTCTTAATAAATTCTCTCTCCACTTTCTTCTTCTTCTTCTTCACAGAGAACAGCGACTGCTGTGTTTGCAAATCCAACGATCGGCCAGCATTTGATGTATTATCTTTCGCTTCCGTAGCTGTATCTTGAACCAGCTGTTTCAACGGTTCCACGATTGGACGTAAATTCGTCTCAATGTTAGACTGTACATCCATTTTCCCAACTTTCAAGGCTAAACTCTTTTTACGTATGACGTCACTGGTCTTAGCTATTTCCTTAACGATGGCAGCTCGCAGGTTTTTCTTTGACGGACGCATATCGAATGGGAGCACGATGTGACACCGACACCTCTTACCGTCCAAATGAGCTGGATCACAGCACGACGAATTCGTTAAATCCGCGTCTGTAACGTCCTCGGTTCACAGGGCTGTCTTTGTCGATTACAAGGAATTCATACTTGTTTCGCCAACACCTTGAACAAACTGCGTTGAAACTTTCGAACGACATATCAGTATTCACATGATCCTGATGAACGTGTCGCAGATTCATGGCATCTTGATTGAATAGAATCAATAGATTGGCATTGTCGCGAATCAAATGTTTGGGTATTCTCGCGTATGATTGCGACAGATAGAAACAATCGACGTGCGAATGTCTGCCCATCGCGAAATATTCTCTCATAACGTCCTGTTCATCACAAGCAACGTCGTCGAAGATAAATATCAAATTCGGTCGAGCATCCGCCGGGGGAATCACGTCCGCGTTGTCCGAATAGGCAAAGTAACCTACGTCCTTGCCCACGTGCGAGAACAAGTTGTTCAAGTATTGATATTTTGGTTGACGTAACGATTTCGAATACACATACACATTTGCGAATCGCAGTCCATTCGAACTTTCCAACAGGCTAATCATGACGTTCGTTTTACCACATCCTGACGGGCCGCTTATCACGCATCGTATAGTACTCGGTAGCAATGCCCATGCTTCCGAATTATCTCATCATGGTCATCGAACGTGCGGTAGGTCGGAACCCGGATATTCAAGCACTGTCGTACGAAACGCATGCTCTCTCTCGACTGTCTTTTGTTATGCTAAATTTTCTTCTCGAACAATAAGGTATTTATACGAGAACTCAAGCATCATAGATATCAGTCTTCTCGTATTCAAATGATAGAGCACATCTCCATGTAACTAACGCACGTACATTTTTTTTTGTTCATTATCAATCAAAGAATTTTTGACATAACAGCTTCATATACCGCCACAGACTGGCAAGAAACAGCTCTGTATACCGCTACAGACTGGTAAGAAACAGCTCTGTATACCGCTACAGACTGGTATAAACAGCTCTGTATACCGCTACAGACTGGTATAAACAGCTCTGTATACCGCTACAGACTGGTATAAACAGCTCTGTATACTGCTACAGACTGGTATAAACAGCTCTGTATACCGTTACGGACTGGTAAAAGACATTCCCTGACAAGATTAGGTATGGGTCTGATAAGGAAGAAGGGTCGACGAGCGGTTAAGGGGAAGAAGAAGAAGAAGAATTACAGTAGCTACAATATTGGAAGAATTCTACCAATTGCCAAACGGGGCATTGTCAGGCGGTACTGCTGCAGTGGCTAAAACGATAAACGAGGCGAAAGCTGCGAAGAAACAATTGGAAGAATTGGAACGACACAATCGTGCCATGGAGGGCCGTGGAGTGTATCTTGCACCATACAAGCGTGGGAAAGGAATAAAGAAAAAAAAAAGGAAGACGAAACGAAAAAAGTAGATAACTCAACGACGGATCTTGAATTGAAAATTGTCTGTAGAAAATTACCACATTTTCGCGGAGTTTTCATGCTTGATGCATTGCCCAATAAAATATGGATAAATGAACGAGGAATAGTCAATCTGGATAGCAGTCATGGTCCAGGAACACATTGGGTCGCATATATAAAGCAGAAGTCGCGAATCAGCTACTTCGATAGTTTTGGAAATCTTCAACCACCAATCGAATTAATTCGATACTTCGGACCGAACGTGGTAATCTCATACAATCGCAAGAATTATCAAAATTACAACGAAAGCGTATGTGGACAATTGTGTGTAAAATTTTTGCGAGAATCTCTGACATAGCATTTTTAATCATTCTACCGCCGCTGCAAGAATGTCCTACACATTCACGTTATCGGGAAGAAGTAGCGTCTTATCGTCCAAGTACTTCCCGCCTATAGATCTGAGCAATGCCAACTACGAACTGGGTCTGCTCGATTTGCAAACTTATTACACAATACCAAACATCAGTTCGAATATTGGAAACAATAAATTTTATTTCGACGACAAAGATGAAGAGATAAGCATCCCAGATAGTTCGTATGAACTGGAGGCGATCAACGCTTACTTGAGGCGCGAGATAAGCACGCGGTATCCTGCAGCCAAAGATAAGAATGATCCGGAATACCCGCTGATCTTGCGAGCGAACAACAATACTATGAAAAGCGAAATTAAAAGAGCATATAGGATAAATTTTACAAAGCCTAATAACGTGGGTCCTATTCTAGGATTCTCTATGAATCGTGTTTTATCGCCAAACACATGGCATATATCGGACACCCCCGTGAATATCATTAATACGAATATTATTCGAATAGAATGCAACGTAACCACCGGTTCGTACGATAACGGGAAACTGGTTCACACGATACACGAATTCGCGACCAACGTGTCGCCAGGGTATAAAATATCGGAAACGCCGGCACGAGTCATTTACCTTCCGATCGTCACACGGTCAATGGATGATTTAACGATTCGCATTGTGGACCAGTCGGGACGTTTAATTGATTTTCGAAACGAAGAAATCACGATACGATTGCACGTTCGTCGAATCGTCTCATAACCTTGACATAGCCGTTATGTTAATTCATAATAATAATAATAGGATATCGAATACGTCGAACATAAAAAACGGCGCGCCATTTCGACAATAAGGAGAAGAAGAACGGTGGCTCTAGACAACAATGCGGTGGCGTTTATGTTCGACGAAATACGTTACGAACTGAACGGAGTGGAAATCGATCGGTCCAGAAATCCCGGTACAACGACGACCTTGAAGAATTATGCGAGTCTGAACATTACGAAGAAATACGCGCTTGATGACAATCGCAAGCCTCCTCCCCTCTCCTCCTCCTCCTCCTCCTCCTCTTCAGGATGACGCTCTTAATTAAAAAAAAAATCATTATTAAAAAATAAATTTTAATTTCTTTTAAAATAACATTTGTTATACATACATACCTCTTCTCATCCATGGTATAATCGTAGATTCCGCACTCGTCCACACCGCTTCTTGATGGTGACATTGAAATGATTGTGGGATGAGCATCGATCGGCACGTTGCCGCAATTTTCCCCCAGTACATATGGACAATTCCTCGACCAGAAGTGATGCTCCGACATGGCCCTGTCGTTGTGTTGCCACCGATGCAATTCGATGTCGCATGCAAAACATGCGACAAAATCGTCCTGTCCCAGATAGTAAAATCCTGCGGCTGCAAGTTCCTCCGGTTGAATATATTCAATTGGCCAGAATTCGAAACTTCGAAGTCTATCCTCCTCGCGTCGATAATCAATCATCGTCATTATCTCTTTCTGCAAAGAAAAAGGTATCGTGGAAATGAAAAATAATAGTAACTAAAAAAAGGAAAAAAATACGTTACCTTCCATGAACTACTGACAAAAGACGCGCTCCTCACTGTGGGCACAGTGATACTGAACCGTTGATGACAAACGTAAGCCTCCTCCTCCTCCTCCTCCTCCTCCTCCTCCTCCTCTTCAAGAAGACGCTGTTAATTAAAAAATAATCGTTATTAAAAAAATTAATTTTAATTTTTTAAATAACAATTATTATACATACCTCTTCTCATCCATCGTATCAACACCGATCGGCACGTTGTTACAATTTTTTCTCCCGAGGACATCACCTCGACCAAAAAAAGATTCGCACAGACTTACGTCTTTCGCTCTATTTCTACAAAAAATGCACCATAAAAATAATTGTAAAAAGATAAAAAATAAAGAATAAAAAGAATTACCTTGTTGGTACCAATTGCGAAAGATTCGCACCTCGCTGAGGAGTGCACACAGGCTTACGTCTTTCGCTCTATTTCTACAAAAAATGCACCATAAAAATAATTGTAAAAAAATAAAAAATAAAAAATAAAAAAAATTACCTTGCTGGTACCAATTGTGAAAGATTTGCACCTCGCTGAGGAGTGCACACAGACTTACGTCTTTCGCTCTATTTCTACAAAAAATGCAGCATAAAAATAATTGTAAAAAAATAAAAAATAAAAAAATTACCTTGCTGGTACCAATTGCGAAAGACGCGCACCTCGGTGAGGGCACAGTGATACTGTACCCTCCGCTTTGATGTTGAACTAGGCGTCCAACAATGAAGCCTGCATGGTGGGTCCATTGGCCCATACTTCGGGTCCGCGGCTAAAATTTCGAATTTGGGGCAACTAAAAGATTCTAAATTAACATGTCGCACGCCAATTTGGCTTAACAAATCCCTCTCAATATGACCCCCCTTATACGCGATTACGGGATCCTTAAAGCCGCGAATAAAAAGTTTAACTAATGTCGAAATATCTATCTGATTATAATTCTTTTGCCCCGAAAAATTTTTGAAAGGAATCCCATGAATGAAATTCGTGACGTACCATGCAGACTTTCTATCAGCTTCACTTAAATCGCTGTATTGGACGCCTAGCTCGAATTCATATAGAGACGCGAAGCCTGTGCGCACATTTACGATGGCTAGTTCTTTACAAAGAAACTGCTTATTTACGTTAAATCCGTCCATATCTATAATAAAGTCTATTCGCGATATGATTAATTTTTTAATATAATTATTAAGTTTTCACTAGCACACTGTTTTTCACTGTCACTTTGTCTTTTACAACAACGATTTGATTTGCTCCGCATTAGGCTTCGTCTATTTATTAACATGCACACATGCACTTCTCTCACATCGTTATAATCCATCTCACTCTCTCTCTAAAACGATAAAGTAGAAAAATACATCTCTCCATCCATATCGTTGCAAGATAGAGAAACTGCTGCAAAAGAGAATGCGGTGCAAGAGAAAAAACCGAGATTAGAAAACCTTACTTTAATAAATCTCAACGAGACCGAAATCCTGATATCGCTTCGCAAGCGACCTCCCGGGTAAAGCATCCGCGAGTCTCTCCGGATACAAAACCACAAACTTCTTCGACGTTGCGAACGATTGCAACAATGACACGTTCAAATTCCATATCAATTCCCAACTCAGTAGCGAATAAAATGTTCGCTGCAGAGGGAAAAGCAAATATGCAAAAACAGTAAACGAGAGAGAGAAAAAAATATCTCCCTCTCTCTGTCCACATCGTTACTGCAAAGAAAAAACCGGGGATAAGGAGACTTCCAAAATCACTAATCATGGAAAGGATGTGACAACAAACCGTTGCAAGGTGGAAAAAATATCTCTCTCTGTCCGCATCATTTGCAAGAGAGAGAACAACCGCTGCATCCTCCCCTCTCTCTCTCTCTCGCTCGCTCGCTACAATATTATACCGAGATAAAAAAACCATACTTTAAGAAATCTAATAAACGAAACCAAAATCCCCGATATCGCTTCGCAAGATAAGCAACTTCCGGGTAAGGCGTCCGAGAACCTCTCCGGATGCAAAACCGCAAAACTCCTTATCGGTGACTTCCCCCCTCCACACGACGCGTGCCGCTCACGATGATGCTTCCTTCCCTTTACCCCCCCCGGCTCAGCCTTCCCCTCACCCTTGATTGCAGAACGCAACCTATATACCTACTGACCTGAATTTTTTTTTAAATCGTAAAATTGTAACGAAGTTATTGTTTAGTATACAGGGTGTCCTAAAATTATTGTATTTCCGGGAAGTGAGTGGTTCATGAGGTATTTTGAAGCAACCTTTTCATCAGCAAAAATGCGATCCGCGGCTTCTCATTTACAAGTTATTAACGAAAAACAGTAATCAATGAGAGGCCAAGATCAGCTGACACGAGGCGACCGAGCCAATAAACGGAATTGGTTTTCGCGCCCTTGTTAGCTGCCCCGCCTCGCGTTAGCCGAGCTAGCTTCTCATTGGTCAGCGTTTTTCGTTAATTACTCGTTAACGATGCCTCGGAGAACATTTTTGTAAAGGAAAAAGTTACTTCAAATGATCTCAGGAATCCCACATTTCCCGGAAATACCATAATTTTGAGACACTCTGTACTGGTCCCTCTATAATCTAGAAGCAAGTTCAAATCGTTCATTCTAGTTTTAAAAAAGATATTGTGTTCTAAAAAGTGTCCGAGTATTAGTGAGAGTCACTGCATATCCTTGCAAGGTTACGAGCCCCAGCCGACCAGTGAGATAAACTGAGAGCGCGATCTATGTAGAATCCGGGATACATTCACAAAGCAAAAAAAAGCTAGTCAGATATTATACACTAAAGTCACAAACATTAACCAAACCTTTGGACAAAGAAATCAGGTTAATTGGCGTCAAGAACAGCAACAGAGTTTTCAAGATTTTCGAAACGAACTCTATGAAGCTGGAGTAGGAGCAGTATTAAGCCAAGGAGAAGTCGGTACAGAATTACTGATAGCTTATCCTCCACGTACTTTAAATTCGCCTAAGAATAATTATTCATCCACAGAAAAGGAGCGTCGAACATATCGTCGAAAACGTGGGAATTTAAGACAGCAGCAAATATTCTCAACAGGAATCACAACATCCTCTTCGCCGGTACCACACCAACTCATCCACAACCCGCATTCTTAATGAGCACCGAAGATCAAGATGAAAGTACCATAATCGCCGACCTAAGCAGCTTTTGCAAACGCAATAAAATAGATGAAACTGTGATAACAGCCAAGCCAAGAGTAAAAGAAACAATGATACAAACACCAGTCATCTACAATATCCCAGACGCCTCATCTACGCCATTTAATCTACCAATAATATCACCTGCCAAGATCAGTGAACCAAGTATAACTTAGTCTATACCTGATTACGAATCTTCATCCCAGGAGAACAGCAGTTCAACTGATGGAGACGAACCAGATATTAGCCCAGTTTTGCCACAACCTACGAACACGGATAAAATTGTCACATCAGCAGAACAAATTCGATGAAAATTAACAGAAGCTCGCAGTAGATTAATCGCAGGTCACAAGGGTGTAACGGAAACCTTAGATCGATTAAAGGAAAAATATTACTGCTCTGAGATGAGAAAAGATTCACTAGTACATATACAATTGTATTTAACCAAAACTTGTAATATACTATCTTTCACCAGTTTACTTTGGTTGCAAAATTCAATTATTCCGTTTCCTGATTCGAAACACAGTATTTGGTGCATATTTTTATTTTTTAAATCCCTCTACTTTCGAACATTCAACATGGGCACACATTTTCAGGTACCCATTGTGTGCAAAACTCAAGGGCCCACTGTAATTATATGGAATTACAAGTTTTTAAAAGTACTCTTTCTAAATGTGAACTAGTTCAACCAGGTAATCAACATTTTAAACGAATGTCGAATTGGGTGACGGCATAAGACGATACTACGACGCTTGTCTGTTTTTGAAACGATAATGGGCTCGCAACATAAGAAGGAGGGCTACAAAGCGTTCAACAGTGCTAGAGAATACGTCGTGAAGATTTCTAAAATGTATTTAACACAAGAACAGTATCAGATAATATTCGCGCAGTGCAAGGGAAATGCAGCTGCTACTGTGAGAAGATTGCGGGAAGAATACCCAAATTTTCGTACGTCCACAGAATATACTGTACGTTTGTTAGCACGGCGTTTCTATTATTATTTACTTTTTTTATTTTTATTATTATTTACTGTACGTACGTTACCGCGGCATCACGGCATCAAACGATAAGGGGGCCGGGAGATCATTTTCTGCGCGGACCCTCCGATCAGAAAATCGAGCGCAAACCCTTATAGAGGAGGACGGCACCGAGAATGTACGAGGAATCAGCCTCCGCTTAGAACAAGTCACGATTAAAATAACCATGATTTTTATTTGCCTAACAAGAAATGTTCATGATCTTTAAATGTTTATGCATTTGCATATATTTTTTTTCTTTCTAGTGTTAGCAGTACTACCGTACATCGCATCCTAAAAGACAACTTGAAGCACCCGCATAAATTCAAACGGGTGCAGAAATTGCAAGATTCTGACTTCGATCAACTGATCCAATATTCAAGATGGCTGCTGGGAGAAGTAGCGCGGAATCCATCATTCTGCAAATTCATTTTATGGACAGATGAAGCACTGTTCACAAGAGAAGAGTGTTTTAATGCCCATAGTTTGCACTTGTGGAGCGACGAGAATCCGCGTGCGCTTCGGTCACACCATGCACAGGTTTAACCCGATTTAAATCCGACGGATTTTTATTTCTGGGGTTATTTGAAACTAATTTTAGCAATGAACATTTTCAAATTATTATTGCATCTTTTTATTGTTCTTTTAAATCAATATTGTCTACTTCCAGGATACAGTATACAAAAAAGCAATAGAAAGCATTGATGATATAATAAGCCGAATTCACGGCGCTGTTGCAAAGATAACAACAGAAATGTTGGATAAAATACAACGACAAATTGTAAGCCGTACCGAGTGGTGTTCGGAGGTCGGCATTTTGAACAATATTATCGATAGCATTAGTCGGTCCTTTTCAGGGCCACCAATTTTTAATGAAGGATTAAACGATTCAATAGAAAACACACCACCCCTCCATAGGCTACCTCAACGATTTAGGATCTTCGGTGTGTGGCGACGACGACAACGGGCACGGCGCCATATTAAATAAACAAGATATGCAGGGATGTAAACTGCGGCTAACCCTCTTTCATCAACGGTACCCTGCGCTCTTAGAACGTAATTAACAGCCCTTCGAGGAAAATGGTATCGGGTGTCATTTTCTCGGACGGCCGAACGACGAAGGACAGGGGCCCACGGTCGAGGCTTGAATTTTTCGACAGTGAAACGTTGACTGCCGAACGAACGGGTCGAATAAACGATTATCTGCGAACGCGTCGTATAAACGATCAGCCGAGAAAGCGTCTTAGTCATCTTTCGTAATATCCACAAGTGTTTCGGATTATCAGTAATTAATGAAGTGATCAGTGTTTGGTGACAGTGCATTGAAAGATCAGCTTTACGTTGTACGAGATCAATGCCTTTCGACATCGTGAGACACAATTCCAGCCAACAGAAGCATCCTCAACTAAATGGATAAGTTTCTTATTGATAATATATTTCATATTTCTCTAATAAACAGCTTGATGGCGGATTCCAAAGTGTGTGTGTCGGTGGTGGCCGGGGAGCGCACTGGATGAAGACATAGTACTAAGGATGGGTACTATCACAAAAACTACAAAAATAAAAAAAGCATTCAATGTCGACGGGACGAGCTTCCAGCAGGAGTGAAGCCGTCGCCAGAGGCGCTGAGGCTACCGCAGCTACCCAAACCGCCGCGTCTGCGATTGACAAGCGGCCCGCGATCGTGTTGAACGTCGTCAACCCTCGTGTGGCTCTTGAGATGTGCGTGGCACACACGCGATAACCGAGACCACGGTTGAAGGTACGCCGAAAATCGGTAACGTGGTGGCCCCACCCGCGTCGAGGGACTCTTTCGGCCGCAAGGCCGGGAAGAAACCCAAGATGGAGGGCAAAGTCCCAGCAGGTGACGGCTGGAAAATCGTCACCAAAAAATCAAAGCGAGCGAAGCCGGACGCACCCACCGGCAAAGCCCACGAAATCCAGGCCAGGAGGTCGAAGGGGGCGATCTCCGGGCGCAAGGGATTGCCTCTCGATCTCATTCGAGACGAACCCTTTGGGAGGGTATCCGAGATGCGAACCTTCTCCATTCGACCCGTGTCGATCTCCGTCCAGATCGAACATCCTATCCGAGGTTGAGGCACTCAACGAGCTGGTCCTGGAGCTGGTCCAAAGGAACAGCTTCGTCGAAAGGCAGCTCGCCGCGGTCAGGGCGGACCTAAAAACGCGTCCTGCCGTAGTGAGTGCAATGCGAGACCTGGGCCGTCCAAGGGAACTCTTCCGAAGACGGTTTGCAATGCAGTGCAGCCGACCTACGCCCAAGTGGCTAAGGTCGACTGCAAGAGAGCTTCTCCGGAAGCGGTAAGACCTCCACAACACGTGGTGCGCAACTCTCCGCCGGAGGACAAAGGGACAGAGTAGCGACGCAACTAAGCGGACTGTACTGTCCATCGTAAAACCAGCGAAGGAGGCCATCCGAGTCAAGTCAGTCCGACGCATCCACCCCAGTGGCATCACCGTCGAGAAGAAGGAAGACCTGAAGGCCTTCGTTGGGAATAAAAAGCTCAAGCATGCGGGGCTGTCCGCCACCCTACTCATCAAACGGGACCCGATGATCATAATCTACGACGTCCTGAAGAAGATGGGTAAGGAGGAAATTGCTTCCTGTCTATGGAAGCAAAATCTCTGCGAAATGACTCAAAAAGATGTGTCATCGGGGATAGAGTCAGCCACATGGCTGGCAAGACCCCGGAGACATCTAACTGGGTTGTGGCCGTCAATCCGCAGATCCGTCTGCGACTGAAACAGAGAGGTGGCCGGGTGTACCTCGGATGGAGTTCCTGCCGCGTGCAGGACAACGTCTCGGTACTACGGTGCTATCGGTATCAGCGCTTCGGGCAAGCAAGCGCTGCAAGTTCAAAGAGGACGTATGCGGTCACTGCTCCGAAAAGGGGCATATCTTTGCGCTTGTAACAAGAAGATCAAACCTCTGGTTTGCTCTAAGGACAGAGGGCGAGACTACAAGCACAAGTCCCGGGACCCGGCTTGCGCCTCCTATCAGGAAGCGCTAGCTCTGGAGATATCCCGAACAAAATACGAATAATTAGTACAAACCACCGACTACGTTCACGAGTCATTCGAATCATGCAGCATAATATGCAGCGGGCTCGAAACATGGCCAACGAGGTTCGGACTGAAATCCATAAGAGAGGGACGGATGTGTTGCTCGCACAAGAGTCATATAGCTGGCGGGATACAGTGCCCGGGCTAGGCTTGAGAACGAGGCTGATCACGGCAGGTAATCCGGTGATGGCTGCAATAGCGATCAGAAGCCCGGATCTAACCGTGGTTAAGGTGTCTAACTTTTGCGACACGCATATATCCTGTGCTAGCATTTCAGGCTCGTTTGGGAGTTTCTTTCTGATCAGCCAGTATTTCCAATGCTCTGAAGAAGTTGAATCCGGTCTGGCACGATTGGAGAGAGCTCTTAATGCACTGAGGCACAGCCGAGTCATTATCTCCGCCGACGTCAACACAAAAACAACCCTGTGGGGTAGCGCGAAGACGGACGCGAGAGGCCGTAAACTCGAAGAGTTTATCGTGAGCCATGGCTTGGTTGTCTTGAACGAGACTGGAAACGCTCAGCCGTTTTCCAGCCCTAGTGGACAGTCTTACATCGACGTCACACTAGCTACACTTGATGTATGCGACAAGGTGCGAGGTTGGAAAGTCCGCAAGGATCTGAAGACTAGTGATCACCAAGTGATAGTTTTCTTTGAAGATAGGCATTGACGAAACCGAGATACCGGCTCGAAAGCGCAAACAAGTCCGATAAGGCGCTGCTGTAATGCAAGAGGAATCTATCCCCAGTTCCACTGAATAGAGGGGAAGTCGAACATCTTGCACAGAAGATCAAAAGACGACCATCCAAGCGTGTAATTCCTCAATGCCAACCAAGCGATGGCACTCAAAATCCGTCCCATGTTGGACTGCAGACTTGACAAGACAGAAGAGGCGAGTCCGCAAACTTAGACGAGCCTCCCAGAATCTGGCATGTTCGGATAAGCAGATGGTGGCCACGAGGACCGAGTATCTTAAACAGAGAAAGACCTACAAAGCCGCTATTAGAGCTACTAGAACCTTGCGTCGTTATGTATAAGATCACAAGGCAGAAGATGACCGTTGGCGCAGTCGTCTCTAACATTCGTACTGCCCTGGGTTTCACGACAGACTGGGACTCCACCACTAATTCCAGACGACTCGACCGAGAACGACTCTCTGAATCATGTGCGCGTCAGGAGGAAAGCTGCTTCCGCGCCGGTAAGAGAGAACGCAACTCCTTTCACTCACTCGATGCTTAGCGCGGCGGTCAACCCGACTGAAGAGCGGAAAGTATCTGAACCTTCACCGAATTGAGCCGGAGGTTTCAAAACGCTCGAGTCGAATGATCCACCATGAACTCCTCCGACTCTACAATGGATGCCTAGAACACGGAATCTTTCCTGCTAGATGGAAATTTAGGTCCATTATTACGATACTGAAAGGGCCTGGCAGACCTAGGACGGAGTCCTACAGGACAATCTGCTTACTCTCGGTAGTAGGTGTTGTAAATAATGGATATTACAATGTCACCCACAATCATGTTTTGAATCACGCGCCATATAACATGTATGCACCGTGAAGTAGGGCTCCTCTTGCTTCCGACGGAGCACTGCACAAAGACAGTGTAAGAGCAGTCGTGGTCATGGGAGCCAAAAATACCAACGACGATATATCGTTGCGCCTCCATTAGAGTCTTATTATACTCATCACAAAAGATCTGTGTTTAAGTATAACTTCATAAAATGTTAAAATGGTTCATATTCGATGCAACACAAGTGAAAAAATGTTTATTAGATCAACTTTTTGTTATATCTTATGTTGTTTCGTGCCGAGGGTTTGTATATGTCAAAGTGATAAGGTAGAAACGGGACACGGTATATCCCTTGGATATCCGTCGACACGAGATACTTTCTCTGGACCGTAGTCGCAATCTTTACGATGTTTATGATAGTTATCAGAGAACTCAAATGGCACCAGTGTATCGAAGCTGCGAGCCTAAAATCTTTTTCACTCTTTCTTGATCCGTCGAACGTGCAGTCAGTGTTCCAAAGCCGTCATCGTTTTCATAGAAACACAACTAGCAGTAGAAAATTGTGTCAGTTTTGTTGCTACCTTTTTGGAAAAATTATATCCTGTTACGAACATGGATGAGGCAGAATTAGTGCGAATTGTTAACGAGTTAGATATAGCTGAAGAAGGAGTTGACAGTGATGACGAATTATTCGCGCCAAGCCGTCGGTGTGATCGCATGCTATATAGCGATAGTGAATCCAGCGAAGAAGAATTGGAAGATGAGGATGACGAGAGTGGTAGTGTGGAATCTTTCACCAATTTCAGGGAAGTAAATGTGGAAAACGATAGCCAATATAACCCGCGCCCGTTATTTTCGGAAATACCCGGCCCTAAACATTTGCCATCGAACATATCCAAACCAATAGAATATTTCGATTTATTTTTTACGTACCAATTTCTAAGCATGTTGAGATTCGAAACAAATCGGTACGCAGAACAGTTTTTCGAGAATGCTGGACCAGCAAATAGATCTACAACATTGAACTGGAAGAAAACGACAATCAAAGAGTTGAAAGCATTCATAGCCGTTTTGCTCAAAATGGGAATAACCCGTAGGCCAACATTTTTTTAGTTACTGGTCACGGAATTATCGGTATATCCCATGGTTTGGTCAAATGTTCAGCCGGAATAGATTTCAGTTACTAAGCAAATCTTTTCATATTGTGGACAATAGTACACTACCAGCACGTGATAGCAATGAATACGACCCAACAGCTAAGTTTGAACCTGTCGTTACTCATGCAAATAGCAAATTCAAATTTTATTATTCGCCAAATCAGCACTTGAGCGTGGATGAATCGTTAGTAGGCACCAAAAGTAGATCAGTACTGACCCAGTACTTGCCAAACAAAAAGCACCACAAATGGGGCATAAAGTTTTGGATGCTTACCGATGCGGTCTCACATTATTGTTTGTCATTTTTTTTGTTATCGGGGAGCCCCCCCCAAGGACCAACGCGACAAAAGGGAAATAAAAGAAAAAAGCCTCGCTCAAGTAGTAATAGAAAAATTACTCAGTATGAGTAACTTCTTTATGAAAGGATACCATGTAACTGTCGACAATTTTTTTACGAGCATCCCCTTAGCAAGATCTCTGTATGAGAAGAATACATTTTTATCCGGAACCATACGCGCGCGCGCGCAGTAACAGAAAACATATTCCATCGCAGCTCAAACAAAAATTGGAAGTGGGTGAATATAAGTACCTAAGAAATCGGGAAATACTTCTATTAGCGTACAGAGAAAAGAAATCACAGAAAAAAAATATACTACTGTTGTCAACGTAATGAACAGCCGCAAATAAAACAACTGTAATTCGAAGACGGAATCAGGAAACGGAAGTTCAAAAACCAGAACTCGTCTGCGACTATAACAAATATATGGGAGGCATTGATGTCTCAGATATGATGGTCTACTCATATTTGGACGAAAGGAGAACGGTGAAATATTGGAAGAAAGTGGTATTTTCCATTTTCTCCCGCATGGTCTTGAATGCATACATATTATACAAACACAATCCAGAAGGAAAGGTTATGACTCGACTCGAATTTATAACCAGTATCATTCAGTCGATCACAGAAGAATGGATGGCTGAAAAAAATATGGATCCAGGAAGTTCATTGGGTCACACATCGAGAGATTCCACAGTCCCAGGTATCCGTAAACTTCCTGGAAGGAGGGAAAAGGTTTGCGTTGTGTGTAGTAGGGTGGATGGAGGGCCTGTGCGAAGATCGCGCACAATTTGCAATCATTGCAATAAAGGGGTGCATGGTGTATGCATAAGTAAGCATCAATGCGGATAAATGGCTTATGTAAGTAAAAATACGGAAACATTACACATTTTTAGTGGACAGAGAACTAACTATAAATATTTATAATAACATTTATATTTTTTTAGTGACGTATTACCAGCTGCACGATCCTCTTGGGTATTACATTTGTCTGACGCTTGCTGAGCATTGTAAATATCACGCCTACTTTGGTTTTTACGAGCATTTTCGCAAACCTCTACAAATTCGCCGATTCGGCCCGGTATTCTTCGCCTAGGTACGCTTCTTTCGCTCGGTGCTAAAAGGGTTAAGCAACTAGAAATGTCCACGAAGAGACAACCTAATTGTATTCATCATATCTTATTAAATAATTATCAAAACAGATACCACGAGCCTCGATTCATTATAACAGTAGGTAAAGTCTTGGAGAAGCTGATCGTGATGCGATTAACTAACTTGTTCTGGCACCCAGACTACGCCTCCGATCAGCAATACAGATTCAGGCCGCAGCGATCCATGACTGATGCCGTGGTAAAGCTGAGGGAGCTTGTGTCCAGTCGTGAAGAAAAGTATGGCATGGGTCTGCTCTTCGACTTCGCTGAAGCCTTTGACAATGTCTGGTGGTCGAGCATACTCAACGCGTTGAGTAAGCGAGGCTGTCCAAAGAAACTGTTTCGTCGAATGATCGACTACTTCGACGGCTGCGTGGTGACTATGGTGTTTGATAGCGGTGCAATGAGGAAGAAAGTCAACAAAGGTTGTCCACAGGGATCGATTCTCGGTGCGAGCTATGGGAACTGAATCTTCGATAAGGTTTTGCATCTCCTATCGAACACCGGACTTGCTTGCGGGCTCGTAGCCTATGCAGACGATCTGCACGTCCTGGTCTACGCGAATAACAGCGCAGATCTAGAAAGCATTCTCCAATTGATGGCGGACATCATTTCTCGCTGGTGCGACCAGCAAAAATTGTCAATGTCTGCAGCCTAAACCGAGGTGGTGTTCTTGAAAGGATAGTTCAATAGAGAAACGCCGCCTTTTGTAAAAGTAGGTGATCGGAGTATCGCCAAGAAAGATTCCGTTAGGTATCATAATGTGTACTTCGATTACGGACTGGAAATTCATTCCCATGTTGAGTACTTCAGTGCTAAGTCTGTGCGAACGCTGAATACGCTAGCAAAGATTGCCAAATCGAACTGGGGATTGAGACATCGGGCCATGCGTACTATATATATGTACCGCAGACTGTCACAAAAAAAAAAAAAAAAGGATGGTTGTAGGCTTAACATTTCCATATTGGCCAGGGTCATGAGAGTGACGAAAGAGAAAACAGGTGACGTGGTGACTATCGTCAATACAGCCAAAGCCTTTGATACCGTCCCCCATTCAGCTAAGGAGAATAGGCTGGTGCTTAAGGGCATTCCGGCAATCATCAGAAAGTATATTAGGGACATGTACGATGACTGGTCCTGAACAGAGGGGTCAAGCAGACTTTTAGCATCATAGCCGACTCACATAATGAAGACCATAGACGAGACAACGGAGGGCGTTATGATGGGTGACGAAAATATTTCTACCTTGGCCTTTGCTGACGATTCGGTGCAGGTGGCCGAAGAAATCGAGGTAGTAAGAAAAAAAAAAAAAAATACAGAATAAATAACTCCATAGCTACCAATGCGCAAATTAGTTGGAGGTATCAAGTGCAGCCACTAACATTAAGAGAATGGGACTTGAGTCCCATAAAAAAGTAAATTAATTCCCGCGGAAGACGGCGACTCCATCTGATAAGCACAGGTTTAGCCAAATGCGTCGTCATCGCATTAGTGTGGCGCATAAATGAATTAACGAGATTCCATCTGTCCCTATCTACTAGTCTCCAAAGACCAACCCCGCCTCCTCGTGGCGGAGACTGGGCAACGCACATCTGTATGGGCGGCGAAATAGGGCAATGGCATCCCTCTGCGTTAGCGGCGAGCGTTTCTTTTGCTAGGACCTGCGCGCAGAGGAGTAACTTGTTAGAATTGGACATGGATCTCGTTAAGTTCATGTGCGCGCTAACAGGTGACAAGAGAGGCAAGAGCAGGGGCCAATGAAAGATATAAGCATGGTGGTGCATGGCATGTTTACAATTGACTTCCCTACTACAGGTCTGTGACGCTGGGTCGACGCGGTGCTTGCGTGTGGCGCTTGGCGCCCGCTACCGTGGTCGACGGTATTATTGCTACTATCACCCGCGGCCCTCGGGCTTGTCGGTGGTGTATTTCCTACCCGCGGCCCTCGGGCTTGTCTGGGTAGAATGCATCCGCAGCCCTTTGGTTTGTCGAGCGGTGCCAAAATTACTTCGATGACACGGGCTGGCTGTGTTGGGTTCAGCAGTCAGCTCTATAAATTTTAGAGGAGCAAATACGTAAATAGCCGCCCGCTGGCCTAGCACGCTGCACTATTGCTGTCGTGTGGTATCTTGGGGGCGGCAACACGGCAAGACGTGCCGTTGCAGCGGTTGGCGTGCGGTGCCGAGCACCCGCCTCCGCGGTCGCCTGGCAGAACGACCATCACTACTTTCATAATATTATCGCCGGCTCTATAACCGGCGAAATACTTAAAACAAACATACAACTCCTTGCAGCCGACAGATGAGTTAAGACCGGGTCTTCTGACTCCCCGGTCCAATGAACTTAACAGCGTGGGCGCGATGGATCCAAGTCCCGGTTCCTTCGCAGCTGTTCACCGCTGCTTCAACATCACCGGCATAAGTGAAACATCACTTCGCCCGGTTAGAGCAGGCTCCGGCCTCATTCATGCTCCAGACTGACAATAACTGTCCCTATCTACTCCCCCCCGTGGTTCGTACCTTGTCGTGGTGGGGGGGCTTGCGAGCCTCGATGATCCTCAAGGCTGTGCCGGCGGGGAACTTGATTCCCTGGCAGGTCTAACCTAGCCGGAGTGGCTTGAGGTGAGAGGCCAGACTAAAATTGAACCTTATACCGTAAGCCCGTGGTCATGTTTCACGGGCCCGGGGGTCTTGCCTTAACCGGCCGGACCGCGAGGATGACAACCTCTCTAAAAAATCCCTAACCCTAAGCTATGGTGCGCGGTGATGGGGTACACCCCGATCGATGGCATCGGGGTGTGGCTGGTGGGTGCACCAGTCACTAGCGACCAACTACTGGATACCTGGCGACCTCCAGTAGTATTTAGCCTTGCCCAGGTAAAGCGGCTCTGCCTGGGTTGACATACTGACCGACTTACTCGTGGGACCAATATGGATAAACTTAAACAAAAACTCAAAACAATTAAGAAGAGGAAGGAGAATGACGGAGGAGAGATAAGTATGGAGGAGGACACGCCTAGAATGAGTCGATCAAGTTCGGTTTCTTCTGTCTATTCGACAACCGGTGATAGAATTGGGAAAAGGAAGAAAATAGAAGAGGAAATAATGGATGTGGAACAAAATTGTACTACGTTGGAATTTGTAAAAGAAGAAAGAAAGGCTCTGGAGGATTTTCTTTTCGAAGAAAGCAACAAAATTAATCGGCCAGCAATTAAATTCATTTTAGAAAAGTGGTTAAAATTAGAATCAGTCCTACAAAAAGAAATTTTTGAGAATGAAAAACTGAAATCCTCACATTTAACTAATGAACTTTTTGCAAAACCTTCATATGCAACAGTTGCCGCAATAAATTGTTCCTCACCCCGTCAAATAGCTGAAATAGAAAGAAAGAAAATTATTACTAAACAAAAATCTGAAATAGTACTGATAAAACCGACTAAAGAAGAAGATGGTAGAAATAACGAACAAATAAAATCACAAGTAATAAACAAACTAAAAGATATAAGAAATAAACTAAAAGTTAAAAATATCAGACAGATGAGAAATAAGGGTATTATTATTGAAGTGCAAGACAAGGACGATGTTGACTTAATTATGAAAAGTAATCTTGAAAAGGAGAATTTAAAAATGGAAAAACCTCGTAAAATGAACCCATCAATCATAATATACGATGTTGAAAAAGAAAATAAAGTAGAGGATCTTAAGGAAGATCTAATTGGTAAAAATTTTAATAATTACAGTTTGGAAGAAATTCAGGATCTACGCAATGAAATTAATTTTGCACATAGCTTTAAAATTAATGAAAACAAGGTAAATTGGATAGTGCAAATCCCGGGGAAATACTTTGAAAATTTAATTAATCGTGGAAGAATTTTTATGCTCTGGCGTACATATAGAGTGAGAGAATTTATAAATATCACACGATGTTATAAATGTTACGGCTATGGCCATGTAGCCAAGAATTGTAATGCACCGGACCAATTATGTGAAGTATGTGGCTCAAAAGAACACTTAAAAAATGATTGCCCGAACAAAAATCATCCAAAGTGTATAAACTGTTTAAGAACCAAAAGACATGATACTAATCATACCGTGAAGCACAAAGAATGCCCAGAATATCTTAGAAATTTAGACCTATATAGAAGCAGAATTAAATGGACCTAAGAATCGCACAAATTAATGCTCAACGATCAATTGCAGCTGCTGCTAACTTGGAATTAATTATGAAAGAACAAAATATTGACATATTATGTTTACAAGAACCTTATAACTTTAAAAACAAAGTAAGAGGTTACACATCAAAAGAAATGAAAATCATTCAACCTGAATATAAAACTCCATGGGTGGCAGCAGTTATAAGAAACGAAAATATTCAAACTATGCAAAATATTTTAATACAAAGTGAACATATTATGTGCTTCCAAATTGTGACAAAATATACAGATTTCTATATAATTAACATATACTGTCAACCCTCTTTAGCGTTAGACCCTTTTCTTAAACAATTGGAAAATATATTAAATAATTTAAAAAATCCTTATAATATATTAATTACTGCTGATGCAAATTCTAAATCAAATCTATGGTATTCGGAAACTACTGATGATCGAGGGAAACTATTTGAAGAATTTATTCTAGTTAACAAACTATTTGTACTTAACAAACCTAACAACCCACATACATTTTCCTCTGTAATGGGAGAAACAAACATTGATATAACCCTTTGTAATGAGGGAATGTTAAAAATAATTAAAAACTGGAAGGTTCACCAATTGGCTACAACAAGTGACCATAACATGATTACTCTTGAAATTGCAAGAACGACTGTATGTAGAAGAATTTGGATAAAGGATAAAAATTACAACGTTAAAAGAGCTAATTGGGAAAAATTCAAAGAAATTGTTCAAACCAAATTTAAAGACATTTCAAACGAATTAGGAGACATTGATCCTAACAAAGCCATCAAACGATTTAATAAATTATTACATGAATGTTGTAAACAATCGATACCAAAAATCGGGAAATGTAACAAATCCGTACCTTGGTGGAATCAAGAACTAAGTAAATTACGATCAAAAGTCAATGCAGCAAAAAAACAACTTTCGAGAGCACGAAAATTAAATTTAACAAATCTAATTGAAAGTTATACAAACATTTACAAAGTAACAAGGAACAAATATGTTTCTGCTATCAGAAAAAACAAAACAGAAACATGGCACAATTTTGTTAAGGTTGAAGGAAATAAAGACCCATGGAGTATAGTGTATAAAATCGTAAGAGAAAAATTCCGAGAACCTATAACATTAAGTTCGGTAATACTTCCAACTGGTCGACAGGCTCTAGATTATAAGGAGGCAATTGATGCGCTATTAGACAAATGTGTACCTAATGAAAATTATACTGAAACTGAAGAAATTCGAGATATTAGAACCAAAATAAAAAATTACGCCAATCTAAATCTAGAACCAGATATATCAAAAGAGGAAATTAGAATCGCAATTAAAACAGCTAAAAAGAAGAAAGCCCCAGGATTTGATAATTTCACCATTGAAATCATTGAAAAATTTTGGCAGATTAACAAAGATGTAATATTAAATTTATATAATAATTGCCTCCGAAAGGGTATATTTCCTAAGGAATGGAAAATAGCTAATGTAACAATAATATTAAAAAATAAAGATAAAGACAGAAAATTGATTAACTCATACAGACCCATTGCCTTACTACCAGTTATGGGGAAACTATTCGAAAAAATCTTAATAAATAGAATAAATATCATATACAGAGAAAAAGGATTTGAAAATAAAAACCAATTTGGATTCCGGAAAAGAAAATCTACAGAAGATGCGTTTATAAAGCTAAAATATGAATCTAAAACGGACAAGAAATATGTAGTTGCTCTTTTCATTGACATCGAAGGAGCCTTTGACAATTTATGGTGGCCAGCCATTTATCGAAGGCTCATTGAATGTAATATCAGTACATGTTTACTAAATTTAATAAAAAATTATTTTAAAAATAGAAAAATGAGAATAATATCTAGGTTTGACAAGCATCAAAAAATAATGAGAAGGGGCTGCCCACAAGGCTCCATCATCGGTCCCGCAGCTTGGGACTGGTGCATGGACATTTTACTGGATAAAATTGATGCAGAAACAACATATGGCACAGTAGAAGCATCAGCATATGCCGACGATATTGTATTTATCATCAAAGGAAACTCCAGAAACGAAATTGAACAGAACGCATCAATAGCTACAAAAATCCTAGCGGAATGGTGTTTACTTCACAAATTGAATATCTCTAAAACCAAATCGCTGGCTATGTTGATTAAAGGGAAATTTGATAAAAGTCGTATGCCAAACATTTTCGTGTATGAATCCAAAATAAAATATGTCGAACAAATAAGATATCTAGGTATGATTATTGATAATAAACTAAATTTTATTCAACATTCAAAATTTCTCAGACAAAAAGTAATAAATTTTATAATGACTACTCGTCGAGTTACCAACCAAGAATGGGGTATTAAATCAAATATAATTAAAATAATGTATCGAGCTGTTGCATTATCAATAATAAAATACGGTGCTGCTTTATGGTACGACAAAGTACACAACACACAAATAAAAAGAAACCTGATGGCTTTGCATCGACAAATTTTACTACTTTTAACAAGAGCCTGCAGAACCACCTCGACGGTGGCAATGCAGGTGATTGCAGGAGCAATGCCATTAGACCTTGAAATAGTTGAACAAGGTTTGATAAACCGAATCAAACGAAACAAACACACCTGTTGGAGAAATTACAGATACAGAGAACAAAATTTAGACGAATCAAATACAGAACTCAACCTCGAATACATAAAAGAAGAAATCAAGAAAATTAAAAAAGAAACACTAGAGGAATGGCAAACAAGATGGACTTCAGAACTACACGGAAGAACGACGTACGAATTTATTAAAAATGTAAACTTTGCCAATGAAAACGACTGGTTCAAACCTGGACCACAATGCGTCTATTTTATAACGGGATACGGTCCAATACAGTATACACTACATAAGAGAGGTCTCACTGAAAGAAATACCTGTATATTGTGTCTAAACACAGAAGAAACGTTGAACCACATGCTATTTGACTGCCCATTATATCAAGAATACAGATATCCTGAATTAACCCTAAACAAAGACAATAAAGCAAAGCTAATTTCAACAAAAGAACAATTTATTAAATTCTCTACATATGCAAAATTAGCCATAAATAAAAGAAATACTTACATTAATGATGAAGAAAGTAGCAGGTACGCCTCCACGTGGCAGGGACGGGCAACGGCAACTCAACAAGTTGACGGCTAAGAGACCTGTAAATAAAATATAAAATTAACAAAAAACAGAAAACTCAACAAAAATGAATAAATATTGAACTAATCATTATAAATGTGGAAATAATATAATAAAAAATACTTACCCAAATTTAAAAAATAATCGAATAATATAAAAGAAGAGAATTTAGGTAGCAATGAGTGGAAGCTCGAGCTACATATAATTAGACACTAAATGAAAAAAAAAAAAAAAAAAAAAAAAAATGTCCCTATCTACTGGCGGTGGCGGTCTGTGGCCACCCAGGGCGGGAGATAACCCCCGAACTAGCCCTCGCGTAGGAGGGTTGATCGGCCGAGTCGATGGGTGTATCGGCGATGAAGGCATTAGAGACCGTCAGTGCGTCGTACATGTAGTACTTCGCATAATGGCGAGGCCCTGATTTAGCATACGGGCTGTGGCGTGTTCTTTGTACAGCACTGTATGTGCTGTATGACTTCCGACTGGGGAACTGTTGTCACTCGTGGCATCAGTTCCCCAGTTTACGTTAAACGGTTTTTCAGACCGTTTTTCGTGGGCGGAACACGCCACTAGACAACACTCCGCTGGGCTCAGGAATACATGGGATGCAATCAATCCCCTGGGCAACCCAGGCCGCAAGGGGCAAACGTGCCCTAGCCACACTTGAGCCTCCACGAAAAAGGTACCGCTGGATAGCTCGTGTTCTTAAATACGCAGCGAACTGAACGAAGTGTGGTGGAGAGGAAGAGGCAGCCTCTCCGACTGCTGTCTCCCACGTGTTTGCCGTGCGTGGCGACCCTTGTCGTCGGAAAAGAGGATCCTGGGATCTGAGGGGGCCCTCTTCTGCGGGTGAGACGTCCCCAACACGTACCTTTGGCCTCTGCTTCGGCTAGATGGGCGGCTGGACGAGAAAAGCAGCCCTGGTCCAGTCAATCGGCTTGGAACGACCACACGCTTCGGGCAAGTGGGTTCTGCTGGGCGAGGACGCGGGCTGGGTAAGGAAACCGACCCAGCCAGCAGACTATATTCGGTGCGTAGCCCTAACTCAGCCTTTGGCGGGTTCCAAATTGTGCGGGTCGGTGGTGGCCGGGGAGCGCACTGGATGAAAGACCAAGACACATTATGGGTCTGAATAAAATTGAACAAAAAACTAAGCGTCCAAAGACGACGGGTCCAGCTCCTACTCGGAGTGAAGCCGTCGCCGCAGACGCGGGAACTGCAAATGCAGCTGTCAGTCCCCCCGCGTCTGTGAGAAAGACAAGATCCGGGAAGGTGATTAATATCGCCAATCCTCGTGTGATCTTGCAAAGATGTGTGACTCCCACGCGAGCGGTCTCGGTGAAAACCGAGCCCACGGTAGAAGGTACGCCGGACACCGGTAACGTGGAAGTAATCGAACGAGTCGGAGACACGTCACTCGTGAAGGTGCAGTCGGCACCCGAGCGTGTCGAGGACCCTACTGGTGACGGTTGGCAAACCGTCACCAAAAAGTCGAAGCGAGCCAAGCCGGGCGCACCCACCGGCAAGGCCGCAGTAAACCGGGCCAGGAGACCGAAGGGGACGTTCTCCGGGCAGAAGGTACGGCCTCTCGATCTCGTAAGAGACGAAGCCTTTAGGCGAGTGTCCGAAATACGGACCTTTTGCTTTCGACCTGAGTCGAAAGTCAATAAGGAGTCCGGGTCAAAGATACTCGCCGAGGTTGAGGCACTCAACGAGCTGGTCCAGGAGCTTATTCAACGGAATAGCTTCGTCGAAGGGCAGCTCGCCGCGGTCAGGGCGGACCTAAAAGCGCGTCCTGCCGTAATGAGTGCGATGCGACCTGGGCCGTCCAAGGGAACTCTCCCGAAGACGGCCTGCAACGCCGCGCAGTCGACTTACGCCCATGTGAACAAAGTCGACTGCAAAGGAGCTTCTCCGGAAGCGGGGAGACGGCCACAATCGCAGCATGTGGTAAAAATCTTCCCGCCGAAGGAAAAAGGACAGAGCAGCGAAGTTACGAAGGTTACTGTTCTGTCCCTCATTAAACCAGCGAAGGAGGCGATCCGAGTGAAGTCGGTCCGACGCATCCACTCCGGTGGCATCGTCGTCGAGACCGACCGAAAGGAGGACCTGCAAGCCTTCGTTGGCAATAAGAAGCTCCGGAGCGCGGGTCTGTCCGTCTCCTTACCCACCAAGCGGGACCCCGAGGTTTTAGTTTACGACGTCCCGCGTCGGATGGGTAAGGACGAAATTGCCTCCAGTATTTGGAGGCAAAATCTCTGCGATGCGAACCAGAAGGATGTGCCTTCGGGAATTCGGGTCAGCCGCATGGCTGGCAAGACCCCGGAGACAGCCAACTGGGTCGTTGCCGTCAGTCCGCAGAATCTTCAGCGGCTGAAGCAGAGGGGTAGCCGAGTCTACCTTGGATGGAACTCCTGTCGTGTACGGGATTTCGTCCAGGTGCTTCGGTGCTACCGTTGCCAACGCTTCGGGCATACCTCGAAGCGTTGTAAATTCAAGGAGGACGTGTGCGGTCACTGCTCCCAAAAGGGGCATACCTTCACGCTCTGTAGCAAGAAGAGTGAACCTCCGGTCTGCTCTAATTGCAAGGACAGAGGGTGGGCTAGTGCACACAAGTCGCGGGACCCAGCTTGCGCTTCCTATCAGGCGGCGCTAGCTTTGGAGTCGTCCCGTGTCCGACTTGAGTGACGGGCAGACGTGGACCTGTCCACTCCGCCATTCGAACGGCATGCTGGGCGGACCCCTCGGGGTTCGTCCCCTCGGGCCAGGCTGAAGCCCCTCTTGCGGAGATAAATTGACTTTAACACTACTCCGTCAAGAGTGCCTGGATTGGGTTGGACTCGAGGTGGCAGCGGGAGTAGCACGTTGTCTTCCCCTGTCACGATAACGAACGAGGGTAGAGCCAGACCATCGGCACGCGTCGAGAGAGCGGCTAGTATAGTCCACATAGGACCCAGGCATAGCCCATCTTAAGACTCACAACGACGACACTAACTGTCCCTATCTACTCCCATCCCTCCTAACTCCCATCCTTCTTCCTAGGTCTTCGCTTAAGTGGACGCGAGGCGTCGCGTCACGAGTTCGCCTCCCCGTGGTTCCCCGTGGGCGCCAGCAGATGGAAGGAAACGGAAATCTGCTGGCGGCTAAAGAACTCGTCCATTGTAAACGGCTCAATGGCACGTGCGGATTTTTCCTCGGCCCGTTTCCTTGACAGCGGTTTTGAACCGGGAGTAGATGGAAATCTTTACCGTGTATGCCCGGAAGGGCGAGGTAACACATCCGTGTCACCTTCGTGGTGACCGGATTTACATTAGATGTCCCTATCTACTGACTCCGCTCTCAACCGCCGAGGTGAACGGACGTGCGACAAGTCGCTCCGAAGTTAATCCGCGTCGTTTCGTAAACGGTAGTTAAAAGTGACGAAAATCAAAAATTTTTTGTACCAACGTGCAGTGTTTTTCACCAACAACAACCTTGTGCAGTTCACTTGTTAATTGTTTTAACGTTAAAAAAGTTATAAGCATAAACATTTACTTTAAATTGTTCGCGTCCGTAAATTTTGACTACCTGCGCCGTCCCGGATTACAAGGGTCGCCGGCCAGGTAACGGTAAACGATAACGGTACCCCGTCCAGGTATACGGTTTTCCGCGTAGCTCCCTAGCAACGGTGCATAGTTACGAACACAAATTCCAACATACATAATACTTTAAACGCAAAAATTCTTTCTCGCGCAAAAATTAAAAATTAAAACTAAAAATCTGCACTTAAATTCCGGGCCGCGTGACTCGGTCACGCGGATAAAATACCATGGAGATGGATCTGGACAATGACTGGAAGATTGTCCAGTCCCGCGCAGCCCGAAAATTGGGAGAATCCATCGAGCAGAAAAAGAAGCTCAAGAGGAAGGCCGACTCTGTCACGGAGCAAGAACACAAAAGACGCCACAACAACGAAGAGGAAGAGTCCAGTGAACCCTCGCCGCTCCTGATTCTTCTCACGTTCAGCAGTGAGCTTGCGGACAGCCTTCCATCGGAAGATGCAAGGCACTTCAAAAACATCATCAAGGACGCCTACGACTACGCCGAAAAAATAGAACGAGAAAACAAGACACTAAAAAACAAGACACAGGAACAAGACTCACTACACGGAAAAATAGAGAAGCTCAGCCAAATCGTCAGCAATGTAGTTCACACCGTGAACAACATCAGCAAGGCCCCGCAACAACAACAAACAACAGCACCGACCTCCTACGCGAACGCAGCACGAACCAACATCAGAACCACGACAATCACCTCCATCAAATCTACACCCCGCTTTGTGACCACAGTTTACCCGAGACTAAACAACGACACCTGCAGCAGCGAAAACACTAAACAAACTATAATGAAAAACATAACACCAACAAAGGACAATATTAAAATAAGAAACGTAAGAAAAATAAAAAACAACGGAGTGCTTATAGAGACCGACACTAAAGAAGACTTAGACAAAATAATACGAAATAAAAACCTAGAAAACGCCGGACTAAAAACAGAATCACCCGCTAAAAAGAGACCGCGTTTAATAATCTACTCAGTTCCTAACTCCACTAACGAAAAAGAACTCCTCACAGCCCTGAGAAGCCAAAACTTAGAACACATCCTATTTAAATCAGGAGACAGAACCAAGGACACCACAAACTGGATAATTGAAACAGCACCAGAAGTTAGGGAACAACTCGCAGCAACAGGACGTGTTTTTCTAGGTTGGCACTCGTGCTCTCTTAGAGACTATAACGTTGTTAGTAGGTGTTATAAGTGCCAGGCCTTCGGACACATTGCCAAATATTGCAGGGCCACAATTGAAACTTGTGGCCATTGCGCTGAAGATGGACACTCCTTTTCCAACTGCCCAAACAAGAAAAATAGCCCGTCATGTGTAAACTGCAAGAGATTCAACAAGCCACACAACCACTCATCCAGAAACCAAGGACTGCCCCGCTTTCTGCCACGCCCTAGAGATACAAACTTCAAAAACGGATTATGGTAAGTAAACCCTCAACTTTTATAAACCCAGTATCCACTAGACGCAACACAAGTAGCATACGAATCCTAAAAGTAGCACAAATAAACGCCGGAGGTTCTAAGACAGCAACTGACGAACTCAGACAGATAGCGACAAACAAAAAGATAGATATACTCTTGCTTCAGGAACCCTACAGTAACGCGAACTCCATCCCAGGCTTCGGAATTACTACAAAAATCATAACCGACAAAAAACGCTTTTCAAAAATCTCTACCGCGGACAAAATTAAATCAGCAATAGTTATTTTCAACACCGAAATAGAAGCCCTTAAGATCGCACAAATAAGTAACACCCATTGCACATGCGTAGAAATCTGCACGAAAGACGACAGATTCTACATAATCAACGCGTATCTCCAATTTTGCGAAAACATAGACTCATACTTAACCCACCTAGATAAAGCAATTACAACTCTCAAGGGGCATAAAATAATAATTAGCTTAGATTCAAACGCGAACTCCCCCCTCTGGTTCAGCAAACGCACAGATCCTCGAGGAGAGACAATGGAAGATTTCATCTCCCAACACAGACTCTTCGTAGTTAACAAGCCTTCCGCAACCTTCACATTCAACACACCTAGAGGAACTTCTAACATTGATCTCACTCTAGCGTGTGCAAACTCATTCGACAAAATCAGGTGTTGGTCGGTACATGACAGTACGACCACGAGCGACCACAGTCTAATAACCTATTCCATCCAACTATTCCACACTTCTAGCCGACCAGTCAGAACCAATAGGTTCAACGTTAAAAAAGCAGACTGGGACAAATTTCACCACTGTCTCTCCAACAAAACTACAGACGACCCGCCCCCCTTAGAAACCTCAACTCCAGAATCACTCGCCGCGAAAATAGAAAATAAAATCATAACAGCAGCAGAACAATCCATCCCGCAAAAAACACGCTTCCCGAAATCCGTCCCTTGGTGGACTCCGCAACTAAGCAAACTTAGAAAAGAGGTCACTGAGGCAAGACGTATCTATCAAAGAACAAAAACGAAATCGGTAAGGCAATCCTTAGGAGAGTCTTATCGAACCCTCCGAAACAAATATATCTCAAAAATTAGATCCGCGAAACTCAAAAGCTGGAGAAACTTCGTCTCCAAGGAAGGAAACGAAAACGCATGGGGAATAACATACAAAATAGCAAACAAAAAACTAAAAGCAGACAAAGTATGCGAAAGTATACAAATACAAGGTGAACAAACAATCACACTACGCGACACAATAGACAAACTCTTAGCCCACCTAGTTCCAGACGATAACACGACCAACGAAACAAACAGACAAATTAACATCCGACTGGAGACGTCGTCACCTCCAGCCACGGAAAATTCTCCCCCATTCTTAAAAACAGACATAGCCTCAATAGTAAAATCCCTTAAACCGAATAAAGCCCCCGGACACGACCGACTAGAAAACGTAGTCATTAAGCGGGCCTGGAATACCCTACATGGGGAAATCACAGAACTGTTTAATGATTGCCTAACCCACGGCGTATTCCCAAAACAATGGAAGCGTGCTCAGATTCGTGTGCTACTTAAAGGAAAAGAGAAAGAGGAGAGCGATCCTAAGTCCTATAGGCCGATCTCTCTCCTCCCAGTCCTCGGCAAAATTCTGGAAAAGCTTATGGCCAATAAGATCCACTGCCTTCTGCACAACCATGAGCTCACCTCTGATAGACAATTCGGATTCAAACCCGGAAGGTCAGCAGAGGACGCCATGGTTGAATTAAGAAAACATGTAACTTACTCTCGGAACAAATATATGATAGGTCTGCTCTTCGACATCTCAGGAGCTTTCGATTCGGTATGGTGGCCCAGCATCCTCTGGAACCTAAAAAATAGAAATTGTCCGCGAAATATATACAAAGTTATTCAAAGTTACCTCTCTGACCGAACAGCAGAGATAGTCACCTCCAGCTTCATATCCCGCAAATCAGTAAACAAAGGTTGCCCTCAAGGTTCTATCCTGGGACCCATGTTCTGGAACTTAATATTCGACGAACTTCTAAATCGCCTAAATAGTCTAGGCCACAAAGTCATTGCTTACGCGGACGACCTAATAGTCCTCACTTCAGGAGACTCTAGATTACAGTTGGAAACAACTGCAAACTCCATCACAGCCACAATCTTAGAATGGTGTAGGGAACAAAAACTCCAAATTTCAACACAGAAATCGGAAATGATTCTGCTAAAAGGCTTTCTAGATATTAGAAGACCTCCCACAGTCAAGATCGGGAACTGCTCACTTAAAATGAAAAACTCCGTTAAATATCTCGGTGTCAAATTTGGCACAAGATTAAACATAACTCCTCACCTGCAACTAATATCAAATAAAAGCAAAATGATATTTCACGCTCTTGCTACAATTGCCAAAGCCAACTGGGGACTTAACCACAAGACCCTAGCTACTATTTACAACGGAGTCTTTGTTCCTATACTCACCTACGCCGCTGCTGCCTGGTCAGACAAGGTTAACAATTCACATCACATTAGACTCTTACACAAAACTCAAAGACATGCCCTTATCAGAGTTTCAAAATCATATAGAACAATCTCATACGATGCCCTAATGGTAATCACAGGCGCAATACCGATAGAACTACTCTTAGAGGAGAGAAGAGCAAAATACAATCTAAGCAGAAATCAAAATTTCAAAATCCGAAACTTAGAATTCACAACACTGCAACCAACACCATCCATAGAAATAAAAAACAAACTGCAAAAAGACATCCGGGAGCAGACTCTCGATGCCTGGCAGGAAATTTGGACCAACTCAACAAAAGGCCAGATAACACATGAGTTTTTCGAGAACGTTCGCCAAAGACTTGAAGCAAACTGGGTGGTCCTAAACCACTACGTCGTACAACTTCTATCTGGTCACGGTAACATAAGGAACATATTAAAAAGCATGAAATCCTTAGAATCGGACATCTGCGATTGTGGACAGGCGGACAATGTACATCACATTGTCTTCGACTGCCCACACCTACGCAAAGAAAGAGAAACCCTTATGGTAGCCGTCACCAGTACAGGCATAAACTGGCCTTGCCAGCTCAGAGAACTCGTTCTAGAAGACACATTCGGACACTTCACAAAATTCGCAATAGCAGTATTGAAATATAGAGAGAACATTACATTAGAAAACGTTAGTGGAACTTAGGATCAACCCAGACCCCGGTACAGCCGTCTAGACCACGCGGGCACTAACAACAGTTAGTGTGTCTAGACGTCTATAATCTCCACATGAGAAATCATGCGGATCCGCAAGAGACCGAGCCTCGCGCTGGTGACCCCGCCTCCTCGTGGCCCCCGCTGGAAACGTCGCGCTTTCAAGCCCATGGCTTGCCATGTACCTGCAAGCGCGACGGCTAAGCGGGTCACCTCCCACACGGGACGGTCTTCCCTCCGGATGAACCTTAAATGGTGACGGAGGGGTTTTTCCCAGGCACGACGCATGCATGCTCCAGATGCATGTGTACCCCCTTGTCCGTGGTTTCACTCACCCTAACACCGTCGGTATAGGCTAACCAAGCCTGGTACGACGAGCTAGCGCGTCGCGCTCATTAAAGCTCATTCACAATAGATGTCCCTATCTACTAACCTATTTAGATTGGTGGTCGACTACTTCGACGGCCGCGTGGTGACTATGGTGTCTGATCGCGGTGCAGTGCGGAAGAAAGTCACTAAGGGCTGCCCACAGGGATAAATTCTTGGTCCGAGCTGTTGGAACTTAGTCTTCGACGAGGTTCTACAGCTCTTATCGAACGCCGGGCTCGCTTGCGAGCCCATCGCCTATGCAGACGACCTTCTTGTCTTGATCTTCGCGAACAGCAGGAAGGGTCTAGAAAGCAATGGCCAGTTGGTTGTGGACACCATTTCTCGCTGGTGCGACCAGCAGAAATTGTCGCTGTCTGCGACCAAGACCGAGATGTTATTCTTAAAAGGCTCTCTCGACAGAGAGAGGCCACCTGTGATAAAAGTAGGAGGTCGGAATATTGCCGTCAAGGACTCTGTGCGTTACCTTGGCGTGCATTTTGACTCTAGACTGGGTATCCATTCCCATGTCGAGTATTTGAATGCTAAGTCCTTGCGAACGTTTAATGCGCTAGCAAGGATTGCTAAGTCGAACTGGGGATTGGGATATCGGACGATGCGTACTTTGTACCGCGGCTTGTTTGTCCCAATCGTCACGTATGCTGCCGCGGGCTGGGCAGACCGCCTTACCTCTGGGACGAGTAAAGTGCTCACCAGGGCGCAGAGGCATGTTCTGCTTGGCTGCGTCAAAGCCTACAGGACAGTCTCCACTGATGCGATCCCCGTGATCGCCGGGGAGATACCTGTGGACTTGGCGATAGCGGAGTTCAGCTGCGTGTACAAAGCCAGGAAGAAACTCGGGTTCCAACATGGAACCTATCAAGTGAGTCAGGCCGAATTGGCTGACGAAGTCGTCACCGAAGCCCAAGTTCGCAGAAGGCTGAGGGAGGCGACTTTAGAGATGTGGCAGCAGAGATGGTCGTCCTCGACGAAGGGTAGGGAAACCTTCCAATACTTCGGCGAGGTATCAGACCGTCTCTCAGCGAGCTGGATCAGAGTCGACCATGATGTAGCGCAGTTCTTGAGCGGACACGGAGACTTCCGTGCGAAGCTCAAGACGTTCGCCCTGGTCGACGACGAGTTGTGCGAATGTGGGGAGGAGGAAACTCCAAACCACGTCCTCTACGATTGTCAGCGTTACGTAGAGGACAGGGAACACCTACGCCAGGCGGCGATTCGAGAAGGATTTCAGTGGCCAATCGACAAAGCCAGCCTGGTGTCAGAGCAGCTGTTTCAGGAGTTCCGAAAATTCGCACGATCCGTAAGCAAGACTAAGAAGCGAACATAGAACGAAACTGCATACGGAGCGTGGACTCGTCCAGCTCCGTTGATGTACGGCATGCTGGGCGAACCCCTCGGGGTTCGTCCCCTCGGGCCAGGCTGAAGCCCCTCTTGCGGAGATAAAAGACTTTAACACTACTCCGTAAGAGTGCCTGGATTGGGTTGGACTCGAGGTGGCAGTGGGAGTAGCACGCTGTCTTCCCCTGATACGATGGTGAACGAAGGTAGAGCCCGAACATCAGGCACAAGTCGCAAGAGCGGCCGGTATGGTCCACCAAGGACTTAGGTACGGCCCGTCTCTCAGAGACCACAGTTTGACGGCAACACTAACTGTCCCTATCTACTCCCACCCCTCCCAACTCCCATCCTTTCTCCTAGGTCTTCGCTTAGTGGACGCGAGGCGTCGCGTCACGAGTTCGCCTCCCCGTGGTTCCCCGTGGGCGCTAGCGAAAGGAGGTAAAACCATAATTTCGCTAGCGGCTAAAGAACTCGTCCATTGCAAACGTCTCAATGGCACGTGCGGATTTTTCCTTGGCCTGTCTCCATGACAGTGGTTGGACTGGGGGTAGATGGTAATTTGGCTGTGTATGCCCGCAAGGGCGAGGAAACATATCCGTGTCGCCTTCGCGGCGACCGGATTCACACTAGATGTCCCTATCTACTGGCGGTGGCGGTCTGTGGCCACCCAGGGCGGGAGATAACCCCCGAACTAGCCCTCGCGTAGGAGGGTTGATCGGCCGAGTCGATGGGTGTATCGGCGATGAAGGCATTAGAGACCGTCAGTGCGTCGTACATGTAGTACTTCGCATAATGGCGAGGCCCTGATTTAGCATACGGGCTGTGGCGTGTTCTTTGTACAGCACTGTATGTGCTGTATGACTTCCGACTGGGGAACTGTTGTCACTCGTGGCATCAGTTCCCCAGTTTACGTTAAACGGTTTTTCAGACCGTTTTTCGTGGGCGGAACACGCCACTAGACAACACTCCGCTGGGCTCAGGAATACATGGGATGCAATCAATCCCCTGGGCAACCCAGGCCGCAAGGGGCAAACGTGCCCTAGCCACACTTGAGCCTCCACGAAAAAGGTACCGCTGGATAGCTCGTGTTCTTAAATACGCAGCGAACTGAACGAAGTGTGGTGGAGAGGAAGAGGCAGCCTCTCCGACTGCTGTCTCCCACGTGTTTGCCGTGCGTGGCGACCCTTGTCGTCGGAAAAGAGGATCCTGGGATCTGAGGGGGCCCTCTCCTGCGGGTGAGACGTCCCCAACACGTACCTTTGGCCTCTGCTTCGGCTAGATGGGCGGCTGGACGAGAAAAGCAGCCCTGGTCCAGTCAATCGGCTTGGAACGACCACACGCTTCGGGCAAGTGGGTTCTGCTGGGCGAGGACGCGGGCTGGGTAAGGAAACCGACCCAGCCAGCAGACTATATTCGGTGCGTAGCCCTAACTCAGCCTTTGGCGGGTTCCAAATTGTGCGGGTCGGTGGTGGCCGGGGAGCGCACTGGATGAAAGACCAAGACACATTATGGGTCTGAAAAATGAAAAACAAACAAAAACTAAGCGTCCAAAGACGACGGGTCCAGCTCCTACTCGGAGTGAAGCCGTCGCCGCAGACGCGGGAACTGCAAATGCAGCTGTCAGTCCCCCCGCGTCTGTGAGAAAGACAAGATCCGGGAAGGTGATTAATATCGCCAATCCTCGCGTGATCTTGCAAAGATGTGTGACTCCCACGCGAGCGGTCTCGGTGAAAACCGAGCCCACGGTAGAAGGTACGCCGGACACCGGTAACGTGGAAGTAATCGAACGAGTCGGAGACACGTCACTCGTGAAGGTGCAGTCGGCACCCGAGCGTGTCGAGGACCCTACTGGTGACGGTTGGCAAACCGTCACCAAAAAGTCGAAGCGAGCCAAGCCGGGCGCACCCACCGGCAAGGCCGCAGTAAACCGGGCCAGGAGACCGAAGGGGACGTTCTCCGGGCAGAAGGTACGGCCTCTCGATCTCGTAAGAGACGAAGCCTTTAGGCGAGTGTCCGAAATACGGACCTTTTGCTTTCGACCTGAGTCGAAAGTCAATAAGGAGTCCGGGTCAAAGATACTCGCCGAGGTTGAGGCACTCAACGAGTTGGTTCAGGAGCTTATTCAACGGAATAGCTTCGTCGAAGGGCAACTCGCCGCGGTCAGGGCGGACCTAAAAGCGCGTCCTGCCGTAATGAGTGCGATGCGACCTGGGCCGTCCAAGGGAACTCTCCCGAAGACGGCCTGCAATGCCGCGCAGCCGACTTACGCCCAAGTGAACAAAGTCGACTGCAAAAGAGCTTCTCCGGAAGCGGGAAGACGGCCACAATCGCAGCATGTGGTGAAAATCTTCCCGCCGAAGGAAAAAGGACAGAGCAGCGAAGTTACGAAGGTTGCTGTTCTGTCCCTCATTAAACCAGCGAAGGAGGCGATCCGAATAAAGTCGGTCCGACGCATCCACTCCGGTGGCATCGTCGTCGAGACCGACCGAAAGGAGGAACTGCAAGCCTTCGTTGGCAACAAGAAGCTCCGGAGCGCGGGTCTGTCCGTCTCCTTACCTACCAAGCGGGACCCCGAGGTTTTAGTTTACGACGTCCCGCGTCGGATGGGTAAGGACGAAATTGCCTCCAGTATTTGGAGGCAAAATCTCTGTGATGCGAACCAGAAGGATGTGCCTTCGGGAATTCGGGTCAGCCGCATGGCTGGCAAGACCCCGGAGACAGCCAACTGGGTCGTTGCCGTCAGTCCGCAGAATCTTCAGCGGCTGAAGCAGAGGGGTAGCCGAGTTTACCTTGGATGGAACTCCTGTCGTGTACGGGATTTCGTCCAGGTGCTTCGGTGCTACCGTTGTCAACGCTTCGGGCATACCTCCAAGGGTTGTAAATTCAAGGAGGACGTGTGCGGTCACTGCTCCCAAAAGGGGCATACCTTCACGCTCTGTAGCAAGAAGAGTGAACCTCCGGTCTGCTCTAATTGCAAGGACAGAGGGTGGGCTAGTGCACACAAGTCGCGGGACCCAGCTTGCGCTTCCTATCAGGCGGCGCTAGCTTTGGAGTCGTCCCGTGTCCGACTTGAGTGACGGGCAGACGTGGACTTGTCCACTCCGCCATTCGAACGGCATGCTGGGCGGACCCCTCGGGGTTCGTCCCCTCGGGCCAGGCTGAAGCCCCTCTTGCGGAGATAAATTGACTTTAACACTACTCCGTCAAGAGTGCCTGGATTGGGTTGGACTCGAGGTGGCAGCGGGAGTAGCACGTTGTCTTCCCCTGTCACGATAACGAACGAGGGTAGAGCCAGACCATCGGCACGCGTCGAGAGAGCGGCTAGTATAGTCCACATAGGACCCAGGCATAGCCCATCTTAAGACTCACAACGACGACACTAACTGTCCCTATCTACTGTCCTGCTATTGCAGGAGGCATACGTTAGCCAACTGGGCGCGCGATATAAAATTAGCGGTCTAGGGTCCGGAGTGAGGTTGGCAGCAGCCGAACCACAACCCCCGTGGGCGGCTGTTGCGGTCTGCAACCCCAACTTCGATATGGTCTTCGTCTCGCAGCTCAGCAACTCCCACTGCGTCTGTGCGGAAGTGCTAGCACCCGGCTTTTCATTTTACGCGGTGTCGTGCTATTTTCAGCACAGCGACGAAATTGAAAAGCACCTCAGCCACCTCGAGAAGGTGTTCTGCGCACTGAGGGGGGAGAGACTCATAGTTTCTACAGACGCTAACGCGCAATCCTCGCTCTGGAGCCCCCGGGGCACAGACGAGAAAGGAGCTCAATTCGAGACTCTGATTGCGGCGTTTAGCATGGACGTTGTGAACGACGCAGCTCAGCCACCTACCTTCTGAACGCCAACGGGGTCGTCATACATCAACGTAACCCTGGCGTCGCCTTCCATGTCTCCGTTCATCAGGAGCTGGAACGTAAGGTGTGCGTGGACGACCAGCGACCACAACGCCGTTGACATCAGGCTGCGGGCACCCAGAGCCGCGACGGGGAATCGCGGAGCCGCGAACTCTCGGTTCGACACTCGTCGAGCCGACTGGGAGCGATTCTCCGAGACCCTGTCCGATCTCTCACGATCGAGGCTCGAAGTCCTGAGCCTGGAGTCAGCGGAGGATACGATAGGAATGGCAGAAACGCTCACAGACATCATACAAGATGCCTGCACCGCGTCAATGCCGAGAAAGCGTAGATTTAGGAAGTCCAATCCGTGGTGGACTAAAGAACTGACAGTCATGAAGAAGGCTGTCTACCGACAGAAGCGTGCCTTCCAGAAGGAAAGAAATGAGTCCTCGCGCCTCATAAAACTGCTGGAGTACCGTACTTCGTTGCGGAACTACAGCAGAGAGGTGAAGAGGGCGAAACTCCAGAGTTGGCGAAACTTTGTGTCGTCGCACGGGAACACGGAGCCTTGGGGCATCGTGTACAAGCTGCAAGCGAACAAGCTCCGTGTCGAGAGGGTGCTCAGCACCCTCCGGCGAGTTAACAATAGTAACATGAGCGCGGTAGAGACAGCCAACACACTTCTGGAAGCACACGTCCCGGACGACCGGCCGGAAGATGACACGCCCGCGCAGCTAGAGATTAGGGAGAACGTGCGGATAGCGCCAAACACCGCGGACGCCTCTCCGTTTTCACCGGACGAGGTCGTGAATGCGATTCGCACGTTCGAAAACGACAAGGCACCAGGGCCGGACCTTATCGAGGTCCGAGCGCTGAAGGCCGCCGCGAAAGCAATATTAGGACAGTTAGTTCGCCTTTTCAACGGGTCCCTTCGTTGGGGCGTCTTTCCCCCCACCTGGAAGGAGGGCTCCCTCAGAGTGCTCCTGAAGGGAGAGGGTAAGGACGTGAAGGACCCGAAGTCCTACCGACCGATCTGTCTCCTCTCCGTCGTAGGAAAAACCTTCGAGAAGCTCCTTAAGAGCCGACTCGAACAGACGGCGATGGCAACGGGACGCATCTCCAGCAGACAGTACGGCTTCATGCGCGGAAAGTCGACTGAAGATGCAATTGTCGAGCTGCGCCGCATGGTTGATGCCTTGGAGCACCGGCATGTGATAGCGCTGCTATTCGACATTTCCGGAGCCTTCGACAACGTCTGGTGGCCCTTAGTTTTGAAGAGTCTTAGGGACCGAGACTGCCAGCGCAACGTCTTCGAAGTGGTCTCCAACTACTTCGAGGACCGCAAAGTCAGTCTCACCGTCGGAACAGAAAGAGTCTCCAAGCGTGCGACGAGGGGGTGCCCACAAGGCTCCGTCCTCGGTCCGGCGTGTTGGAACCTGATGTTCGACGATCTCCTGAGGTCTCTCGAGGCCTCAGTTGAGAATAGATTCGTCGCCTACGCGGACGACCTCATCGTCCTCGTGGGCGGAAACTGCCGTAGAGACCTAGAGATCGAAGGTCAACGAGTTGTTGACCTGATCCTAAGTTGGTGCAGATCAGCAAAATTAGAGATCTCCGAGAAGAAATCCGAGGCAATTGTCCTATGCAGCGGATATATTCAGAGAGACAAAATAGGCCGACGGGGAGGATCGCGCCCAGACCGTAAACGCACGGCAGTCCGCGCTTCAAAATTAGACCCAGTTAAAAGGCCACCGACCATTCGGATCGGAAGTAAGCCCTTAAGTTTCAAACCCTTCGTCAAGTACCTCGGCGTTCACTTTGATAGGGGCATGGGTGTTCGAACCCACTGCAACTACATAAGTGACAAGGTCGGCTCGCTCTTCGCGAAGCTGGGTAGACTGGCGACGCGTGAATGGGGGCTCCGCTTCGGAGCGCTCTCCGCCGTGTACCGCGGGGTTTTTATCCCGGTGGCAACGTACGCTGCTGCCGGGTGGGCCGACCGGTGCACGGAGGGGGAGCTCAAAGTGCTGAGAGCCGCACAGCGCCGCGCTCTCATCGCGATGACCGGCGCATATCGCCGGTCATCGTGGGACAGCGTGTGCGTGGTGGCCGGTGCTGTACCCATTGACGTTAAGCTCAGGCAAACCAAAGCCTTGAACGAGACGCGTAAAGGTAAAGACGCCAGACTAGGTAGCATCGTCGTTCCGGCGGGGGCCGACGATGCAAAACATAGGTTAGCGGTCGAGGCGAACAAGGTGTGGCAATTCATGTGGAATTCTTCCCACAAGGGCCGCACCACCTACGCCTTCTTCAAAAACATAGAGGAGAGAGTGGCGGCCAAGTGGACGAAACCGAAACACTACACCACGCAAGTCCTCACCGGCCACGGAAACTTCCGGTCGCGCCTACGCGTGTACGGAGTTTCCGACGGTGAGGAATGCGCGTGTGGTCACGGATCGGACACGGTCGATCACTTCCTCCTCGACTGTCCTAATTTCGAACCGCAGAGAGAAGCCCTCCGCGAGGTAGTCCCAGCCGGAGACTGGAAATGGCCGGAAGCGGCACAACACTTCGTGTCGTCTCCAGAGGCATTCCAGGTCTTCTCCGACTTCTGTAGGGAAGCCCTTTGGCTAAAGGGCTTCATGTAGGTAACCCCAGACACCTGTACTCCCCAGGACCCGGAAGGGGACGACTCACGCCCCCACCAACAATCCCAAACCCCTACCCATCCCTCCCAACTCCCATCCTTCCTCCTAGGTCTTCGCCTAGTGGACGCGAGGCGTCGCGTCACGAGTTCGCCTCCCCGTGGTTCCCCGTGGGCGCTAGCGAAAGGAGGGTAAAACCAGAATTTCGCTAGCGGCTAAAGAACTCGTCCATTGCAAACGTCTCAATGGCACGTGCGGATTTTTCCTTGGCCTGTCTCCATGACAGTGGTTGGACTGGGGGTAGATGGTAATTTGGCTGTGTATGCCCGCAAGGGCGAGGAAACATATCCGTGTCACCTTCGCGGCGACCGGATTCACACTAGATGTCCCTATCTACTTGGACTTCTCCGCTAGGCGGCGAACTGAGAGGACACGTGCCCGCGTCGCTCCGTCTTGGAATCCGTATAAAAGTGGAAAAGTGCCGAAAAAGTACGAGTGTAGTGTTTACAAGTGAAGAGCAGATACAGACGTTCATTTTGTGACATTAATTGTGATAACTGATAAACAATTGTGCAAGATATCGCAGTGAGAAGTCTGACGGCCACGTGTCTCGACACGTTGAGGTTCGGGCTACTCAAGACCGGATTCCTCCGGGAATTAGTGATTGGAGTGCAGTGCGACAAACGCTAAAATTAATTGCCGGCGAAGGCGGTTAATTTGACCTATCGTGAGTGAGAATCGCATAAGAATTGCAAAAGTTAAAAGTTGATCAAATAGATCGAAAGAATAAGTGTAGTCACCTCGAGCTTAGAGACGCCACCGCTGGCGTGGGGTAGCGCGGCGTTCGGTGGTTATTGATTTCTGTTAAGACTGAGTTATAGTGCAGTCGATAATTGGTGGAGATCAGTTACCGACAGCGGGTGGTGGTAACTTACCGACAGTCGGTGGTCGGTAATTGTTGGTGTTGGATAATTCCTGACGTTGATAATGGATTGTGACGATTACCCTCCGGGGAAAAAGAACTCTAGGAAACGAAAAGAGGATAATGACATAAGCTCTGATGGAAGTGTTAGATCAAGAAAGAAGAAGCATTTTATCAGTTCATCTGAGGAAGAAGAGGGAAACAATAAAGACCTTCCTCAGCATCAAGTAATCGAGCTGCTGTCCTACTGTAAGCAACTTGGCGCCTATGTTTCTAGTAATGATATGAAAATAATTTGTAAAAAACTCAAAAAGCTTAATAAATCGGTGAAAATTATGCAAGAAGAAAATAATCGTTTGAAATTTGGCCTTGCGGAGAAATCAAACTTTTCAGACAAATTAGTTCAATTATCTGCTACTGTTTCTGGAGCCGTTGCAGCCATATCAGAAATCAAAACACAAATGGAAATAGCTAGCCAACCCAAACTGACCTATGCTGAAAGGGTTAAACTTCGATCAAGTATTGTCCCCCAGAAATCGATTCTACCTCCTCGAAATATTATTACAGTTCATCCTGGAGAAAATAGCAGTATTAAAACAAGTGATGAAACCAAAGAAAGAGTTTTTTCGTCAATTGCCCCGATCAAGGAGAAACTTCAAATACGTAATCTCCGCAAAATTGGAAATAATGGAGTGATTATTGAAACACATACAAGAGAAGCTCTTAATATAGTCCTGAAAAACTCTAATTTAGAGAAGGCAGGATTAAAGGCTACACTTCCATTAAAGAAAAAGCCTAGGATGATTATATACGGAGTACCCAGAGACATTGTAGAAGAAGATATAATAGCGGCGATAACTCAGCAAAATTTAAGCAATTTAAAAAATCCTAAGGCCAAAGATGATTTGAAACTTCTTTTCAAAACAGGAAATAAAAATAGAGATACAATTAATTGGGTGGTTGAAGTCTCCCCAGAAATCCGAGATATTTTCAAAAAAGAAGGGCGTGTCTTTATGGAATGGCACTCTTGCTTTGTACAGGACTTTACTATGGTCAGCAGATGTTATAAATGTCAGAGCTTTGGGCATGTTTCAAAGTACTGCAGAGCCCAAACGGACACATGTGGTCACTGTGGAAAGGAGGGCCATACATACAAGGAGTGTAATTTTAAATCTCAGGACCCAGCCTGTGCAAACTGCAAGAGATTTGGTAAGCAACATAACCATTCTTCACGTTCCAAAGAATGCCCGGCCTTTCTGTACGCAAGTAAAGTACATATTTCAAAAATAGATTATGGTGAACAAGTCTAAAAAGAATAGAATCCAGCACTGCAAATCCCCTATCTATATAGCACAGTTAAATGCTCAGAACTCAAGGACGGTCCTAGACGATTTGAGGAAACGCGCGCACGAAAACAGTATAGACATTATTGCAATCCAAGAACCTTACAATATGAATAATAAAGTTATAGGACTTGGTTTAGCGACCAGAATAGTCTCTGATAACAAAATTTTTACACAGAAAATTTTATCAAAAAACATCAAATCTGCAATAGCCATTCTTAATCCAAATTTTACCATTCTAAAACTCGAAAACTTTTGCAACACGCATTGCACATGCATTGAAGTCACAACTACCTCCTATCGATTCTATCTGATAAACATGTACTTACAATATTGTGATAGAATTGAACCTTACCTGAACCATTTAGACAAGATAATCAGTTGCCTCAGAGGAGAACATATTATCATTCTTATGGATGCAAATGCAAAATCACCTCTTTGGCATAGTGACGTGTTGGATGAGAGAGGAGAAGCTCTAGAACTCCTCATTGCTCAGAACAGCCTTTTCATTATAAATACCCCCTCAAATGAATACACCTTTAACAACACGCATGGGCGTTCAAATATTGATGTAACGCTAGCTTCCGGTTCGTGTTACAACGCAATCTCCAAATGGAAAATAATTCCTGACTTCACAACGAGTGATCACAACACCATCACCTTCCTAGTAAATCCTCCGGAGGACACCTTTACCACGCAATATGGCCCCAGTCGATATAACCTCAAGAGAGCGGACTGGTCCTACTTTGAGGAAGAATTGACTACCTCTGTGACTACCCTCTGCGAGCAGCAAGACTCAGTACAGACTGCAGAGCATCTCTGCTGGGAAATAGAACAGGTCATTACTAAGGCATCTGACGCTTCCATTCCCAGGAAAACACGTTTTCAAAAGTCTGTTCCATGGTGGAACAGAAATCTCACTGCACTTCGCAAAGAAATCCGAACCGCTCACCGCAAATACCTACACACTGGAGACCCAATCCTTCGTAACCTCCGTAAATCAGATTATAGGCAACTTAGAAATAAGTACAAGTCTCTAATCAGGAAATCTAAATTAGACAGCTGGACAAAATTTTTAAACGACAAAGGAAATGCCGACCCCTGGGGCCTTCCATACAAGATCCAGGCGGGAAAATTAAAAATAGAACAAGTCTGTAGCAACGTTAAAATAGACGGCACACATACAACTACCTGGGAAGAAACGTATAGCGCACTATTAAATGCACTGATACCTGACGACTGCACTGATAAAGAAACACCCTGGCAAAAAACTCTGCGCACATCCGTGGCTGATCCTCCATCTACAGATGACGCTCCACCTTTTAGCACAGATGAAGTCAAAGCGGCCATAGTTTCCCTTAAAAATAGAAAAGCCCCTGGTTATGATCTTTTGGAAGCTGAAATTATTAAAAATGCTTGGCATCTACTTGGCCCAAGTATCACTAACCTATTAAACTTGTGTTTGAGGACTGGCTCCTTCCCTCGTAGATGGAAGAGAGGGATTATCCGCGTTCTTATCAAGGGACAGGACAAAGACAGGACTGAACTTCGATCATACAGACCAATTTGTCTCCTTCCTGTAATGAGTAAAGTAGCCGAAAAACTCATACTTAAGAGGATTTGTGATCTTATTACCAACCACCCACTCTCAGCTGTATCTCAATTTGGATTTAGGAAGGGACGCTCTACAGAGGATGCAATAGTTATGTTCAGAGACAAGATAAAGCAAACTACTGAAAAATACTCTATAGCACTGTTCTTTGACATAACAGGTGCGTTTGATAATGTTTGGTGGCCATCAATTTTATCAAACCTTAAGACACGAAATTGTCCACAGAACCTCTATAAACTCATACAAAGTTACTTAAGCGAAAGGACCATTGAAATCTCAGGAGCCAAAATAACAATTAAAAAGCAGGTAAACAGAGGCTGCCCGCAGGGGTCAGTTCTTGGCCCCTATTTCTGGAACCTGGTTTTTGATGACGCCATAAACTCTTTAAATAGTAACAATTTCTGTACAATTGCTTATGCAGATGATCTCGCAGTAATTATTCAGGGAAATACTAGAAGGCAAATTGAAATCCAAGCAAATTGTGTAACTGATATTTTATCCAAGTGGTGTGACCGTTACAAATTGAAACTCTCCACAGCAAAATCGGAGATGCTGCTGGTTAAAGGCTTCTTTGACATAAAAAGACCTCCCGTAGTTAAGATAAACGGTCATTCAATAAGGATGACAAAAGTTGCAAAGTATTTGGGAATCAGTTTCGGCACTAGACTTAATATCACTCCACATGTCAACTACATTGCAGATAAAGCTAAAATACTCTTTAACAAGTTAACAGTAATAGCCAAGGCAAACTGGGGACTAAATCAAAAAAGTATGAACACTATATACAAAGGAACCTTCATCCCCATCATTACATATGCTGCCACAGGATGGGTTGATAAGTTAAATACGCATCACATCAGACGCCTCTTCCAATCTCAGAGACATGCTCTTCTGAGAGTCTCTAAGGCCTATCGTACTATTTCCTCAGATGCTCTAAATATTATTAATGCTGCCATCCCAGTTGACCTTCTCTTGGAAAGACATAAATGTTACTATCTGCTCCGAACAAATAAGGAATTCTCAATAGGAGAGCTGCACATTATCCCCCCAACAGAACTGCCAGATAAAAAATATATTTCTAAAATTAAACAATTAATCGGGACACAGGTATTACATCTCTGGCAAGCACGATGGGAAGCATCCGCCAATGGAAGAACCACTTTCCGTTTCATAGACAACATTTCTGACAGAATCTCATCTTCATGGATATCTCTAAACTATTATTCTACTCAACTAATCTCTGGACATGGCATCATTGGAAACACAATGAAAAAACATAAAATTACTAAAGATGATATATGTGAATGTGGACAAAGGGACTCTGTAGACCACATAATTTTCGAATGCAGTAAACTACATCATCACCGGACTACTCTCATTAGCACCTTGACGGAAAAGCAGATAGCCTGGCCATGCCAATTGAAATGTCTCCTGTCTCAGGATGCGTTTGAAGGTTTCAGAATTTTTGCAATAGCTGTTATGAAACACCGAGAAACAATAGATAGGAGAAGGCAGGATGCATTGTTAAGACCCAGACTTGGGAGACCACCTGGAAGAGCGCTCCCAATACAACTCAGGGGACTCAGTACACGCTCCCGCACAAGGGTGTGACTTCTTCTTTCCATGTGCATCCACCCCCCCCCCCTCAAACCTCCAAACCTCCTTCCCTTCCCCCTCCCCTCCTCATCCCTTCCTTTTCTTTCCCTCCCTCCTACCCTTCCTCAAAACCCATCTGTGACGACGCGGGTTGCAGTAACCCCTTGGGTAACTGTAATTGTCCAGGTGAGTGGTGACTTATGTCACCAAACTCTCGTTTCTACGAGCCCGCAAGGGACCGAGCTTTTGCTGGCGACCTCGCCTCCACGTGGCCCCCGCTGTCAACGCGGCGTGCGGGATTCTACCTCACCTGAGGGGGATCGCGGACGCCGCGGCTAAGTGGGTTGCTTCCCTCACGGGACGGTCCTCCCTCTGAATGATCCTTCACGGGTGACAGGGGGGTTTTTCCAAGTCCTCTCTCCCCTCGCAGCTGTTTCTGCACCGACCATCGGTACCTGACATGGGCGTAAGCCTCGTTCAGGAGAGCCTGCCTTTAATTAGGCCTTTGGGCTGTAGAACACTCGTTGTCCCTATCTACTGACTGTCTGCCGCCAGGTGTCGCATTGAGAGGACGCGCCGCCACGTCGTGCTCTGAATGTTACAGTGTAAAAGCAGTTAAAAGTGCCGCAAGAATTGTAAAGTGTGCTCCAGTGTGTCGTGCTCACCGAGAGAATTGTTTTGTGCCAAAAACTGTGCAAATCGGCCAAAAACTGACGGAAAAAAACAGTGTTGTGGATTTCGATATATCGATCGCCACGTGCTCCGGCACGCCGATCTTCGGCTCCGACTTTCTCGAGAAAGAGTGGCCGTAGACGGAAACTAAAAACACAGTGATTAATTTCTCGTCGAGACGAGTATTTTGACTCCTCGTTGAACAGTGTAGTGTGAAAATTGGAAAAGTGAAAAAATCGCAAAATACTTCGAAAAACACGTGCTCCCACCTCGAGCTTCCCGACGCCACCGTCGGCGTGGGCTGGCGCTGCATCAGCGGTGTCCTGCGCGGTGATTGGTCCGCGCGGTGTAGAGAGGAAACTCTGTGCACCAAAAGGAAGCTACTGCTGCCAACCCAAAAAATTTTTCAAGAGTTGGCAGCAATTGGCCCCGCGGGCCATAACTACAGTGCGAGTTTCCGCCGCGGACTTACAAAATCAGGACTGCGCGAAATTCAAAACGTTGTGAACACAAATTAACGCCCTGTGAACAATTCTTCAAGTAAATTGTTTAAACAAATTGTTTAAACAATTTTTAGCGAAATTTTACAACTTTTTAAGGACTTTTCGGGAATCACTTTTTTTTTTTTTTTTTTTTTAAGGAAAAAAAAATAAAAATTAACGCGAACCAAAAAGTGCTGTGCGCAAGTGCTAAGCCGCGTGACCATGTCACGCGGTGCTGACATGGACACTGACATGGACTCCGACTGGAAACTGGTGCAATCGAGGGAGGCGCGAAAACTCGGCAATAAGCTAAAGCGAAAAGCCTCCTACGATGACGAAAGGGACAGGAGCCACGACCGGAAGAAGCACAACTGTGCCGAAGCTGAAGAGTGCGAACCATCTCCGCTGATGTTCCTACTCACCTTCAGCCAAGAACTAGCGAGCAGCCTCCCGACGGATGACGCAAAACATTTCAAAGCGCTCATCAAAGAGGCCTACAACTACGCTGACCACCTCGAGCAAGAAAACCAAACGCTGAAAACAGAGATCAACAAAAAATCCTCCATAGAAGCCAAAATCGAGACACTTAGCCGTGTGGTCAACAACGTGGTTCACACAGTAAACAATCTGAACAGGACTCCGGTACAAAAGCCAGCTGCAACGCAATCGACGCATGCTAACATTGCGCGCAAAAGCAACAAGACCACACCTACCATCCCAGCCAAGTCTACTATCCGCTATGTAACCACAATATATCCCACCAAAAACAACGAATCGTGCAGCAGTGAAAACACAAAGCAGGCGATCATAAAGAGCATTGCACCGGCCAAGGAAAACATAAGAATCAGGAACGTCAGAAAAATAAGGGACAACGGGGTCCTAATAGAAACGGATACCAAGCATGACCTCGACAAAATACTTACAAATAAAAACCTAGGAGAAGCAGGATTGAAAGCGGAGTTGCCTGCTAAAAAGAAACCCCGCATGATAATATATGCGGTGCCCAACACGACCGAGGAAAAAGACCTGCTTGCAGCACTTAGGAACCAGAACCTGGAACAGCTAACATGCAGCGAATTCCAGGAGAAAGTTAGGATCCTGTTCAAAATGGGAAGCAGGAACAGCGACGCTACAAACTGGATCATTGAAACATCCCCGGACATAAGAGAGCAGTTGATCGCAGCAGGGCGAGTCTTTCTGGGCTGGCACTCGTGCTCGCTGAAGGACTACAACACCGTCAGCAGATGCTATAAGTGTCAGGCGTTTGGGCACATCTCCAAACATTGCAGGGCCACTATTGAGACGTGTGGCCACTGTGCAGAAGACGGACACTCTTTCACCAAGTGCCCAAACAAGAGCAAGAACCCGTCCTGCATAAACTGCAAGAGGTTCAGCAAGCCGTACGACCACTCCTCCAGAGCCAGCACCTGCCCTGCTTACTGCCACGCCATGGAGGTGCAAGCTTCCAAAATAGATTATGGTAAGTAAGCCCTCAACTCTTGTAAACGCGGGAACCACCGGGAGCAACACAAAGCACCTTACGAGAGATCGTATCTCCAACTTAAAGATCGCGCAGATCAACGCAAACAACTGTAGGACAGTTATGGACGAGCTGAGACTAATAGCCTCGGGAACGGGGCTTGACGTCTTAGCTATCCAAGAACCCTACATACACCAGAACACGAAACACACTAACATAATGGGAATCACAACACAAACAATAACTGACAATAAACACTTCACAGACAATGCGTCCAAAAATACAATTAAGAGCGCCCTTGTCATTTGCAACCCGGCGCTCACGACACTAAAGTTGGAGCACTTGTGCAACACGCACTTTACATGCGTAGAAATCAGCACGGGAAACTTCAGTTTTTATGTCGTGAGTGCCTACTTTCAGTGCTCGGACCCCATCGACAGGTACAATAACCATTTAGACCATATATTGTCCAGCCTCCGAGGGAAGAGTATCATGGTCCTCGCAGACGTAAATGCAAAATCCACACTATGGCACAATGCGGACACTGACAATAGAGGTGTGGTTGTGGAAGACCTTATTTCACAACACAACCTCTTTATTGTCAATAGGCCCTCGAAGCTCAGTACCTTCGACAACACAAGAGGCAAATCCAACATTGACCTATCCTTGGTTACCGGCGCGCTGGTAAACAAGGTGGATCAATGGAGGATTCATGACAAAGTGACTGCAAGTGACCATAATCTAATCTCTTTCCAAATTCAACTCACTACGGCAATAGAACCAAGACTCTCCTCCAACCGGTTCAATCTAAATCGAGCGAACTGGAAGAAGTTTGAGAGAATACTAAACTCAAACTCCGGGCTTAACTTCAACCCTATGATAACAGACGAAAATGATGCGAACCAGCAAGCTACTGTCCTCGAGAACGTGATCACTCAAGCCAGTAACGCGGCAATCCCTCGGAAGACCCGCTTCGCCAGGTCGGTCCCATGGTGGAATAAAGAGCTGGACAAACTAAAAAGAGAAGTACGAAGGCTTAGGAGACAGTGCCAGCAAAACAAAAACACGGCACAACACGAACAAATCACTAAACAATACAAACAGACTAGAAACAAATACCACGCACTAATTAGAAAAACAAAACTCCTCAGCTGGCACACATTTGTCACAGCTGAGGGGAACAAAAACCCGTGGGGGATTGTATACAAACTCCAAACCAAGAAACTACACGCTGCAAAAGCACTTAGCAACCTCACTGAAAACAACACACACACCACCACATGGCATGACACTGCCGAACTGCTGCTCCATAGCCTAATACCTGACGACGACACGAGCACCGAAACGCAATGGCAAAGGCGAACCAGAGACAACATACACACACCTCCTGACACTAGCGATGTTGCCTGTTTCTCGGCTTCAGAGATCAGTAATGTCATCCACAAACTAAAGAGGAAAAAAGCCCCGGGCATTGACACAATGGAACCCGAGATAGTTAAAAGGGCATGGCCCTTGCTACACGCGGAGATCACTCGAACGTACAATGCATGTCTCTCTTCGGCCACTTTTCCGAACAGGTGGAAAAAGGGCGAAATCAGAGTTCTCCTCAAGAACGAAGATAAAGACCCCACCAACCCCAAATCATATAGGCCAATTTGCTTACTCCCAGTCCTCAGCAAAATACTAGAGAAACTAATTGCTGCAAGACTGGAAAATATACTAGAAAAACACGAGCAAACAGCCGACCAACAATTTGGCTTCCGTCCTGCCAGGTCAACAGAGGAAGCCATTGTTAAAGTTAGGCTGATTGCGTCACAATGCCAAGAGAGATATGTAATTGGCATACTGTTTGACATAGCTGGCGCATTTGATAATGTCTGGTGGCCCTCAATCCTCGATAGCTTGAAAAAACGTGACTGTCCAGCTAATCTGTACAATCTCATCCGGAGTTACCTCTCCGGGAGATCCGTGCAGATCAGAAGCAATAATTCCATAGCACAGAAAAACGTTACCAAAGGTTGCCCTCAAGGCTCAGTGCTGGGCCCGAGGTTTTGGAACCTGGTGTTTGACGACCTTCTAAACAAACTAACGCAGAAAAGTGTCGAGAGTGTTGCGTATGCTGATGACCTCATAGTTCTAATTTCTGGGGACTCCAGAAAGGAACTTGAGGTCAAAGGCAACGCAGCAACAAAAATAATAATGGACTGGTGTCGACGACACAAATTGCACCTCTCTGAAGGAAAAACGGAGATGATTCTCCTTAAAGGCATTCTGGATATCAGGCGCCCACCTACCATTAAGGTAGGAAACACGTCCATATCTATGAGGAGAGTCGTCAAATACCTGGGAGTAAATTTCGGCCCCAGATTTAATATCACTCCGCACGTACATAGTCCGCAAAAGCAAGGCTGTATTCCAGGGCCTCGCTAGAGTATGCAAATCATCCTGGGGGCTAAACTACGGCACCACCCTCCAACTATATAAAGGCGTACTTGTCCCCATCCTGACATATGCTGCTGCAGGATGGGCGGACAAGGCGAATTTCCACCACTTGCGCAGACTCCAGAGCGCGCAAAGAAATGCTCTTCTAAGGGTAACAAAAGCCTACAGGACGATCTCCAACGAGGCTCTGATGATACTAGCCTCTGCCAAGCCTATTGACCTGGTTCTCCAAGAAAGGATGGCGATCTACCACCTCAGAAGGGGAGAGACGGCAAAAATTGGAGATACGATCTTCTCAACAGACACTCAAACACAACACCCGGACAATCGAAACACAATAGACCTGATAACACATAACATAAAAACACACACGCTGAATGTCTGGCAGGAGAGATGGGACTCCTCCACTAAAGGTAGAGTCACGCATCAGTTCTTCCCAGACATCAGGGCGCGAATGAGAGTGAAGCTGGAGCCGGATTTCTACAGCTCGCAGCTGCTGTCTGGACACGGTAAGTTCAACGCCAAACTAATGGCGCTGAACATAGCCGAGACCGACGCCTGCAGATGCGGAGAAACCGACACAGTGATGCACCTCATTTTCGAATGCACACTACACGATGCACACCGCACAACATTACTCCAACAAGTCACTAAACACAACATCCCGTGGCCGTGTGAGCTGAGCAGGCTTACTGACCCACAAATGATCAAACATCTTCAGAAGTTTGCAACCCTTGCCATGAAAGCGCGGGAGCAGTAAGCAGCAACACCTCTGGTCGGTATCCGGCAACGCAGGCATCCTACTGCAAGGCCTCCCCGTGGCCCCCGCTGGAAACACTGCTCCACTCACCTCCAAGCGAGGCTTGCACAGTGGAGCAGTGGCTAAGTGGGTTGTCTCCTGAATAGGACAGTCCACCTTCCAGATGACCCCCACCATAGGTGATGGAAGGGTTTTTCACAGCACGCTCCCCTCGTACTGGTTTCGATACCTAACATCGCTAGTATAAGCTGCAATGCAGCTTCGGTATAGCTGAGCCGGCTCAGGCCCTTAACGCTCGTCAGGTAGACAATCAATGTTCCTATCTACTGGTTCTGCCGCCAGGTGTCGCATGGAGAGGACGTGCTGTCACATCGCTCCGTCGTTCAACAGAGATTCCAGCAGCAGAACTTGAAGAAAAATTACGAGAGGGTGCCCAGAGTGAAGAGGAAGTGAAGACGCTCCGTTGGACATATAAATTGTGTAGTTTCTGTGGAAATTGTGCGAAAAAACAGTGCCGTAAAATCCACGCCACGTGCTCGGCACGCCGGACTTTGGGACCGGATTCCTCCGGGAATATCGATCCGAAAAATAAACTGTTTACGTGGAAACGATTTGTTTGTGAAGACGCTTAATCTGACATATAAATTGTGACAATAGTGCAAAAACTGTGGAAGTTAAAAAACTGTTCAATAGATCGAAGACCCACCTCGAGCTTCGAGACGCCACCGTCGGCGTGGGTAGCGCTGCGGTAGCGGCGTCGCGCGCGCTGATTGGCCGCCGCCGAGTAGAGAGGAAACTCTCTACCGAAAAAAGGGACCACTGCCGCCAACCTCAAAAATTTTTCGAGGGTTGGCAGCAATTACCTCCGGAGGCCAAAAACGAAGCTCGAGTTTCCGCCACAGACTAAGACAAGCACAGTGCGCGAAATTCAAACAGTGTTCGGACAAAAACACAGTGACATTAAATAATTGTTTAAATAATTGTTTAAACAATTTGTTTAAACAATTTTAAACAATTATTTACAATCTTTCAGGACTTTTTCATAAACAATTTTTTTTCTTTTTTTTTTTTTTTTTTCTTCCTGTGGCTAACATCTTACATTTTCAGAGGCCGTGACGCGGCTCCACAATGGAGGTCGCCTCTTCAGGGACCGACTCCCGCCGCCGTCAGAAACGATGTCTGGCCACGGACTCGGAGACCGAGGCAGCCAACTCGGACGCGCCCCTCTGCTTCCGGAAGCCGGCAGAGGTTAAGAAAAAGAAGAAGAAGAAAAGGGACAAACCAGCGACGCAGACGACGCAGGAGATAGTAGAGGAGCCGAGCCGAGCTAACCCGGAGGAGGAGGAGACGACCGTGGCAGCCCTCAGAGCCGACGCTGCCAAAGCATACAGGCTATTAACGAATGAAATTACGCTTCCAGGAAACGATATCCCGTCTACTGTGGTGCACGCCCTGTGCGCACAGGCCGCGAAAATAAATGACCTGCTCATGAAAGCCCTTGTTTACAGCAGCAGGCTTGAGGGGCGTCTTGAAGCAGTTCAGGCCGAGTCCAAGGAGTGTAAACGCTCCTGCCAGGCACTCCAGGACAAAACCGTCGCCGTCGCCGCCGCCGCAGCCGTCACCGCCAAAAAGCCGACCACATATGCCGAACGCGTCGGCGTCAGGTCCGCTACGGCAGCCAGGTCGACGCAGAAGCAGGACCCTCCCAATGTGGTGATCATCACGCCGTCAGACACCGCCAAATACGAGGACAGTGCGAAGACTAAGGAGGCAGTCTTCGAGCTGGTTTCGCCCAGAGCGGACGGCCTGCAGATCAGGGGCGTCCGCAGGGTTCAGGGAGCAGGAATTGCGCTCGTTACGTCAAATAATACCGACGTAACATCCCTGATGGCCAACCCGAAACTTAAAGCGGCTGGTTTTGTTGTAGGTGCTCCGGCCAAAAGGAGCCCGCGGATCATCGTCTTCGACGTCCCACGGGCCCAGGAGGACAACAAGGAGACGACGGACGCTATCCTGCAGCAGAACTTAAGTAAGGAGGAAGCGGCCAGCCTCTCAAAGGAAATAAAATTGGTCTATAAGAGTGGCGATAAGACTAGAGACCGATGCAACTTAATCTTCGAGGTCTCTAAGCGAGCCAGGGACCTTTTAGTTCCAAAAGAGAGGCTGTACGTGGGTTGGAGCTGCTGCAGGGTACGCGACCACGTGAACGTGACCAGGTGCTATAAGTGCCAAGGGTACGGCCACCCTGCGAAATTCTGCAAGGCCGAGAAGGAGACTTGCGGCCACTGCGCCGAGACGGGGCACGGCTTCAAGACCTGCCCGAAGAAGGAAAAGCCGGCCAACTGCGTAAACTGCATTAGGGGTAAGAAACCCTCCTCCCACTGCGTCACCAGCAAGGACTGCCCCGCGTATGTAGCCGCCATAAATCAGTCGCTTTCCCGAACTGACTATGGTTATTAGGCCCTCACCTAAAAATATCCCCGACATTAGGATACTGCAGCTGAACATGAGACGTTCAGCTGCAGTTACCGGAGAGGTCCGCGAGCTCATCGCTCAGAAGCGGCTAGACGTCCTGCTATTGCAGGAGGCATACGTCAGCCAACTGGGCGCGCGATACAAAATTAGCGGTCTAGGGTCCGGAGTGAGGTTGGCAGCAGCCGAACCACAACCCCCGTGGGCGGCTGTTGCGGTCTGCAACCCCAACTTCGATATGGTCTTCGTCTCGCAGCTCAGCAACTCCCACTGCGTCTGTGCGGAAGTGCTAGCACCCGGCTTTTCATTTTACGCGGTGTCGTGCTATTTTCAGCACAGCGACGAAATTGAAAAGCACCTCAGCCACCTCGAGAAGGTGTTCTGTGCACTGAGGGGGAAGAGACTCCTAGTTTCGACAGACGCCAACGCGCAATCCTCGCTCTGGAGCCCTCGGGGCACAGACGAGAAAGGAGCTCAATTCGAGACTCTGATCGCAGCGTTTGGCATGAACGTTGTGAACGACGCAGCTCAACCACCAACCTTCTGGACGCCAATGGGCTCGTCTTACATCGACGTGACCCTGGCGTCACCCTCCATGTCTCCGTTCATCAGGAGCTGGACAGTAAGAAGTGCGTGGACGACCAGCGACCACAACGCTGTTGACATCAGGCTGCAGGCACCTAGAGCCGCGACGGGGAATCGCAGCGTCGCAAACTCTCGGTTCGACACCCGTCGAGCCGACTGGGAGCGATTCTCCGAGACCGTGTCCGATCTTTCACGGTCGAGGCTCGAAGTCCTGAGCCTGGAGTCAGCAGAGGAAACAATAGGGATGGCTGAAACGCTCACAGGCATCATTAAAGATGCCTGCACCGCGTCGATGCCAATAAAGCGTAGGTTTAGGAAGTCCAACCCATGGTGGACGAAAGAGCTCACAGTCATGAAGAAGGCTGTCTACCGACGGAGACGTGCCTTCCAGAAGGAAAGAGATGAGTCCTCACGCCTCCAAAAACTGCTGGAGTACCGCACTTCGTTGCGGAACTACAGCAGAGAGGTGAAGAGGGCGAAACTCGAAAGTTGGCGAAACTTTGTATCGTCGTACGGGAACACGGAGCCTTGGGGCATCGTGTACAAGCTGCAAGCGAACAAGCTCCGTGTCGAGAGGGTGATCAGCACCCTCCGGCGAGGCAACGAAAACACCATGAGCGCGATAGAGACCGCCAACACGCTTCTGGAAGCACACGTCCCGGACGACCGGCCGGAAGATGACACGCCCGAGCAGCGAGAGACTAGAGAGAACGCGCGAGTCGCGTCAAACACCGCGGACGCCTCTCCGTTTTCACCGGACGAGGTCGCGGGAGCGATTCGCACGTTCAGAAACGACAAGGCACCAGGACCGGACCTTATCGAGGTCCGAGTGCTGAAGGCCGCCTCGAAAGTAGTGTTAGGACAATTAGTTCGCCTATTCAACGGGTGCCTTCGTTGGGGCGTCTTTCCCCCCACCTGGAAGGAGGGCTCCCTCAGAGTGCTCCTGAAGGGAGAGGGCAAGGACGTGAAGGACCCGAAGTCCTACCGACCGATCTGTCTCCTCTCCGTCGTAGGAAAAACCTTCGAGAAGCTCCTTAAGAGCCGACTCGACCAGACGGCGATGGCGGCTAAAGAACTCGTCCATTGCAAACGTCTCAATGGCACGTGCGGATTTTTCCTTGGCCTGTCTCCATGACAGTGGTTGGACTGGGGGTAGATGGTAATTTGGCTGTGTATGCCCGCAAGGGCGAGGAAACATATCCGTGTCACCTTCGCGGCGACCGGATTCACACTAGATGTCCCTATCTACTGGCCGCTAGGTGTCGCAGGACAGAGACGTGCTGTCACGACGCTCCGCCGTCAAAGTTCTGTTAAAGTGGTATTTCCTGAAGTGAGAATTATCTCAGTGCCAGGAGAGTACAGTGGACGATCAGCTGAGCACGCTGATATATAAATTGTGTGCATCGAACTTGAACTCAGTGGAAAACAGCCTGTGCAATCCACGCCACGTGCTCCGGCACGTCGAGCTTTGGGAGCAGATTCCTCCGGGAATATCGATCCCAGACAGAAACTATTTACGTGAAAGTGATTTGTTTTTCAAGCCCGTCATTTTGACATACCGTGCGTGACAATAGTGGCAAAACTGTGGATTTTCAAAAATCAATCAACAGATCGAAACCACGCCATCTTCCACCTCGAGCTTCGAGACGCCACCGTCAGCGTGGGTTGGCGCTGCTGTCCGGAACTAGTCCAGCCCAGCCAATCAGAGCCTCCCGTCGGCGCGCAGGGATTCAGGGCTGCCAACCCTTAAAAATTAGGCAAGGTTGGCAGCGGAAGTTCCCTCCGGCGGAAAACAACATTCGAGCCTCCGCTCGAAAAACCATGGAGCAGCAAACTACCACGGGCGCCAATTTCAAACACTTCCGAAATTAATTCTGCCTTTTCTCTGTTTCAGCAACATCAGCCCACCCGTAACCAACCGCCAATAGCACCGGGCAACTAATTGTTAAATAATTGTTTAAACAATTGTTTAAACAATTTTATAAACAAATACAGGAATTTTTTACAAACAAATTTCCGAAATTTTTTTTTTTTTTTTTTTTTTTTTTATTATTGCATCGTTTACAGATAAGAAACAGTGACACCGAAACGAACGCCGTTCCCGGCCCCGGAACCGAGGATGAGCCCCCCCAGGCCGGAGGCCAGCTCAGCGACCGCCACTCCGCCTCACCCCCGGCCGCCATCATCGACCAGTATGATGGACACCGAGGTCTCCGATTCAGAGGGCTACATCAAGGTCCCTGCACGGCATCGCAAGAATAAGCGGCGCATCCGGTCAGACTCGGACTCCGACACCCCCCTCGCGGCAATCCAACTCTGCACATCTAAGAAGACGAAGAAAAGGTCTGAGGTTCCCTCTCCACCCCCGGTCGCCCCCGCCCCAAGCCCCGCCCCGTGCTGCGACAACCCAGCCACAGCCGCCCCTGTACCCGACCCCACCGCGAACGACCTTCGGCTCAAGTCCGAGAAGGTGACCATGGCCCTGATGAGATTTCTCATGGACCAGGACAATGGTCTCTACCCGGACGCCTCCCAGTTCATCGCATCCAAGGTTGCCAAGCTTCAGAGCATCCTCGGCGAGTCCTTGCTCCGCTGCAGCAACTTGGAAGGCCAAATAAAGGCCATAAGGTCCGAGAACAGACAACAACGTAAAACCCCCGAGTCTGTAACCGAGCACTGTCAGGCCCCGAAGGAACCCTCTCGGCCCACCACCTACGACGAAAGAGTCGGGGTCCGTTCCAAGACAGCAGCCATCTCGAACCTTAAGCAGAACCCCCCCAGTGCTATCACCATCCTGCCGCAGGACCCGAAATCCTTCGAGTCCAGCGATAAAACCAAGGAAACGGTCCTTAAATTAGTTTCTCCCGCGGAGTGCAAACTCCAAATCAGAAGCATCAGGAAGATCCAGGGGAACGGCATCCTGGTCGAGTCCCCTCAGGACTCCGACCTCACCACCAGTCAGTATGGATGAGTTAAAGAAAGTGCGAGACTGTGAGAAGTTTTCCAAAGTGGGGTTGAAGGTCGAGATGCCGAGAAAAATTGGGCCGAAGATCATGATATTCGATGTCCCAAACGAAATGGCAGGAGAAGATTTTATGAATGAATTGTATGAGAAAAATTTGAAGGACTGTGTGAGTATGGATGAGTTTAAGGAAAAAGTACGAGTAGTAAGTAGGAGGAGTAAAAAGGATGTGAGTGTAGGAAGCGTAATAGTGGAAATGAATGTGAAAATGATGAATAAATTATTTGAAGAAGGACGCGTGTATGTGAAATGGAGAGCATGTAAGTTTAAAGAATATGTGAGTGTAATGAGGTGTTTCAAATGTTGTGGGTTTGGGCATATTGCCAAAGAATGTAAAGAAAAGGAGAATTTATGTCAGAAATGTTGTGAAGAAGGGCATGTGAGAATGAATTGCGAAAGAGATAAGTATGTATGTCGTAATTGTCGTTTGAAAGGGAATGAGTGCGACCACTCGGTTATGTCTGAACAGTGTCCGGAATATCTGCGTGTGGCTGAACGAGAGAGAATGAGAATTAGTTACGAGTAGAGGCAGTTTGAGTATGATACAGTGTAACTGTCAGCGGGCGTATAGGGTGATGTGTGATCTGGGTGTGAGCATGAATGAAAAAAGGATAAGTGTGGCAATGCTACAAGAGCCATATGTGTTTACAGATGGGTGTGTGAAAGGATTGCCAGGTAGTATGAAAGTGTTTATGAACAAGAGTGAACGGGTTGGATCAGCTATAGTTGTAAATGACGTATGTATAGAAGCTGTTTGTGTGAATGAATGTACAAATGAATATGGAGTGTGTGTATGGCTGAAGGGAGACTTTGGTGAGCTGTACGTGGTGTCCGTGTATTGTAGATATGGTGAAGATATAGAGGGGTATCTTAGATACATGGACGCAGTGTGTGAGTGTTTACGAGGAAGAAAGATTGTGTTTGGCATGGATGCGAATGCTGTGTCTCCCTTATGGTACAGTAAGGGAGCTGGCCGCTCGAGAGAAAATGAAATGCGTGGACGAGAACTAGAAGAATGGGTGATAGCGAATGGAATGCAAGTGATAAACGAGCCGAGTGAGTGGTACACGTTCTCAGGCCCAAATGGACAGAGTGATATAGACGTGACTGTTGTGAGTGATTCGTGTGCCAGGTGTCAGTTTGAATGGAAAGTGGAGTGTGGATGGGGAATAAGTGACCATAATGTTGTGAGTATTAAAATGACAAGTGATGAAGAGCGAATGGAATGTTTCGATGCTGGGAGGAGGTGGACTTGTAAGAACGTTGATTGGCAAGGGTATATGAATGATCTAAGAGAAAGTGCGATTATGAGTGATCTAAGAGAAAGTGCGATTATGAGTGAACTAAATACGACGAATGGAAAAAGTGCGGATGAGTTGGTGGCCGAAATGTTGCAGTGGATTTATAGTGCGAATGATAAGTGGTTGAAGACACATCAGAAAGAAAGGAAGAGAAAGATTATGTGGTGGACGGAAAAGTTAGAGAGAATGAAGAAGAATGTAAGGAATATGCGAAAGAAAATGCAGATTGCTCGACGACGAGGAGAGAATGTGAATGAAAAAGTGTTGGAGTATAAGAGAGGCGTGAATGAGTACAAGAAGGAGATCTGCAGAGTGAAGGAAGAAAGTCGGAAGCAATTTGTGAGTAAATGGAGTAACGAGGACCCGTGGGGCCCCGTTTACCGAGTATGTCGCGGGAAAGATCGAAATGAATGTTTGAATAATGTGTATGTAAATGGAACAATGACTGCAACATGGAGTGAAAGTGCAAGTGCGATAATGGACCATCTCTTCCCGGCATCGGAAATGAATGGTAGGGATGAAGTAATGAGTGATAACACTAGTGTAGTGAATGATGATGTGAATGAAGAGAATGAGAAAAAATTTGAATGGAATGAAATAGAGAGAGCAATAGGAGAAATGAGACTGGGAAAGGCACCTGGACTCGATGGTATAAATGCGGAAATGATGAGGAAAGTGTGGCGAGCGATTCCGGAACGGATCAAAAGTATGTATGATTTGTGCCTGAGAGCGGATACATTTCCGAGTGAATGGAAGAAAGCGCGTCTGATTGTGTTACTAAAGTCTCCCGATAAAGTCAAGAGTGATCCTGGTTCTTATAGGCCGATATGCTTATTATCAGTACTAGGGAAAATACTAGAGAAAATGATGGTTATAAGGTTAGAGCAAAAGATGAGTGGAAGAATGAATGAAGCGCAACAGGGATTTATGAAAGGAAGATCGACTGAAACTGCGTGGCTGAAAGTGAAAGAATGTGTGCATCAGAGTAACTGTAAGTATGTACTGGGAATGTTTATTGATTTTAAAGGAGCGTTTGATAATTTAGAATGGAGTCGCGTGATTGGAAAGTTAAGACAGATTGAATGTGATGAGATTGGGTTATGCAAGGATTATTTTAAGGATCGAATGGTTTGTATGATTGGAGTGAATGAAACAGTATGGAAGCATGTAGAGCGTGGATGTCCACAGGGCTCCATAGGTGGACCGTTTATATGGAACCTTATGATGGATGATTTGCTGATGAAACTGAATAGGGAAGGATGTAAGTGCGTTGCGTATGCGGATGACTTAGTATTGATGGTTGAAGGACGTAATCGGGTGGAACTGGAAAGGAAGGGAACAGAATGGATGAGAATTGTTTGTGAATGGGGAAAACATGTGGGAGTGAATGTGTCTGAAAGTAAGAGTGTAATGATGATGATGAAAGGGAATTTGGCATATACAAGAAGTCCGAATGTGCGTATGAATGAGAAAGCTATGAAGCGAGTTGAATGTGTAAAATATTTGGGAATATGGATGAGCGAGAGAATGCAATTTAAAAAACATTTGAACCAATTGAAGGAAAAGATAACGAAAGTGGTTGGGAAAATGAGTAGAGTAATGAAACGTGAGTGGGGAATGAGGAAGAAAGGCATGAGAGTGATATACAAAGGCCTGTTTGAAGCGTGTGTGATGTATGGTGCAAGTGTATGGTGTGATGTGATGAGACACAAGTATGCAAGAGAAATTATGAATAAATGTCAAAGAATAGTTTTGTATGCTTGTTTGAATGTGTGCAGGACTGTCTCGACCGAAGCCATGCAGGTCCTCATGGGTACACTCCCCTGGGACCTGGAGTGTAGAAGGAGAGGCATGATATGGAAAGTGAAGCATGATGTGAATGTAGGAGAGAATGAGTTATTGAGTGATAATGAAATGGCTGGAATGGATGAGAGTGAGAAAGAAAAATTTATGAATGAAAGAATGAGAGAGGTGTGGCAGCGAAGATGGCATGCAAGTGAGAAAGGACGGGTAACGTATGAATATATAAAGAATGTGCATTTTGCATGGAAGAATGTTGAGTTTGAACCGAGTTTGTATGTATGTTTCATGATGACTGGGCATGGAAGTATGAATGACTTTTTATGGGAACGTGGATTGTGTGAAACTAGGATGTGTGGATGTAATGAAGGAAATGAGGACTGGAAGCACGTTTTGGTTAGGTGTAAATGGTACGATGACCTCCGAAGGTTGAATGAAAGCGGTGTGAAAGTGTGTGAGGATGGAAGTGTGGATGTGGCGAGTGCGTTGGGTGATAGGGCAACATATGAATGTTTTAGTGAGATGGCTAAGAATATGTTTGTGAGGAGAAGGATGAAGGTTGCCGAAACGGTGGACGGGTGAAGCCTGGCGTATCCGAGGCGCAGGGGGGTTCCCTGCAGGTTGAAAGGTCGGTAGGATACGACTTGTCGGGTCCTGCCGGCTGATTCCTGTAAGGACCTTTGGTGAGTAGCGACACCACGAACCCGAAGCGCTGGCCGATCAATGCCGGGAGTGTAGGCCTCCCAAATTGGTAGTAGCTTTGCTACGAAAGATCCAACCAGTGATCACGACTGGTACCGCGGGGACCGGGCGCCCCCGAGGCTTGCCTCGGCCCGGTCATGGGTAGGACCATCGCGGGAGCAGTGGTAAGGCTGAATGCTGGTCAGAGGCTCCTTTCCGGGGGCTTCGGCGGGTGAGCTGCGCATGGTACAGCTCGGGCACCGTCCTCCAGAGACGGTAGAGCGTGGAAAGTCGCTCGGCACCACCGGTTGTCTGCTCACAGGACCAACATCCTGGGAGTATACCGGTAGTCCCTCGAGGACCCGCTGATTGGGCGATATCCCAATCCCGCGCCCATGGGGGCCGTGTGGATAAGCCTTTGGGCAGGAGCCGCACGTTAAATCACTAGAGACTTAATGTCCCTATCTACTCTCCACACAGCGTGGCCACGGGTCGGTGTCTTTGACCGAATGGCCCATATGTGGCAAGCCCTACGGGGTTGGCTACCCGTATGCACTTTGTATGTATACTCGTACTCACTGAGCAATCGACTCTTCTGTCCGAGCGATGGAAAAATTTTTTAAAATGCATCTGTAAGATTTGGAAGCAAATCGTACCACTTGAAAACTGTGGCTAAAATGAATAGCCCAGTGGAGAGAGAAAACTATCAAAAAACGGATTTTTTTAAATCAAGAGGTGTCAGAAATCACGCTTTCTCGCCAGTCCAGCATGTGTCCTGTCCGTTCTTCCTCGGTTTGCCGATTTTGCCCAGATCAGAGGTTTCGTGCTTCCGCGGTCAGAAGATCAGCGTGAGCGTGCGCAATTGACCAATGCTATTCAAACGGACATGATAACGGAACGAACGGGAAAGGACGAAGGCGGGTAGAAGTCTTAAAAAAACGAATAATGCCAGACAAAAAATACAAAGCTAGGGCCTCGGACACAGGGACTCCCGTCCCTGGGGTCCCTGTGGCGGAATTAACCGCTATGGACAGGAGGGACATTGGCAACGACCTAGGCAATACAATAGGACTAGACTCGGGTATACGTTTGGACGGGATCGGTCTTCACGCCGTCCGCGTCCACCTCGTAAGGTGCGACGCTACGAATATAGGGAATAATAGGAAAAACAACCCCCGCGACCCCCCAACACCAACGCGAAACCGCGGCCCCGCGACGGCGAATGTAGCCACGGGAATTAGGATCCTACAGCTGAACATGCGACATTCAGCTGTAGTAACGGGCGAAGTTAGGGAGCTAATAGCACAAAAGCGACTGGACGTCCTGCTCCTGCAGGAACCACACGTCAGTAAGCAAGGCGCAGGATATAGGGTAAACGGATTAGGGACCGAAGTGAGGGTGGCGGCGGTGAAAACCCACTCCCCGTGGGCCGCTGTCGCCATCCCCAACACTCACTTTGAGGTCACGTTCATCTCACAGCTCAGTAACCCGCACTGCGCATGCGCGGAAGTGCTGACCCCAGGCTTCTCTTTCTACGCGGTGTCTCATTATTTTCAATACCAAGACGAGATAGAGAAGCACCTCAAGCACTTGGAGACGGTACTCCTGGCACTGAGGGGGAAGAGAGTGATAATTTCTGTCGACGCGAACGCGCAATCCTCGCTCTGGAGCCCGCACAGCACAGACGAGAAGAGAGCGCAGTTAGAAAGATTAGACCTTCTGGACGCCAAAAGGATCGTCATACATCGACGTTACCTTGGCATCCCCCTCCATGGCCCCCTATATTAAAGAATGGAGGATAAGAAGCGAATGGGCGACTAGCGATCATAACGCCATCGACATCCGGCTGCGGGCACCTAGGGCCGCGACGGGAAATCAGGGAGCAACGAACTCTCGGTTCGACACTCGTCGAGCGGATTGGGAGCGGTTCTCGGAGGCCCTGTCCGACCACTCACGGTCGATGCTCGAAGTCCTGAGTTTGGGGTCGGTGGCAGATGTAAGTAGGATGGCAGAGACGCTCACAGCCGTCATCACTGACGCCTGCACCGCGTCAATGCCTAGGAAGAGGAAATTTAGAAAGTCCAACCCGTGGTGGACAAAAGAGCTAACGAAGCTCAAAAAGGCCGTGTACAGGCAGAGGCGTGCCTTCCAGAAGACGATAGACGGACCCTCCCGCCTCCAAAAACTGCAGGAGTACCGTACTTCGTTGCGGAACTACAGCAGGAAGGTGAAGAGGGCGAAACGGGAAAGCTGGCAAAACTTCATGACGTCGAACGGGAACACGGAGCCCTGGGGCATCGTATACAAGCTCCAGGCAAATAAACTCCGTGTAGAGAAAGTAATAAGCACACTCCGGCGCAACGATAAAAGCACAACCGGTGCTCTGGAAACCGCCAGCGAGCTTCTGGAAGCCCACGTCCCTGACGACCGACCTGAACTCGACTCGCCGACACAAAGAGTTATCCGGGAAGAGGCGCGAATTGCCCCGAATACCGCCGACGCCTCGCCCTTTTCCTTGGTGGAGGTGGCCGGAGCAATTCGTTCCTTCGGAAATAGAAAGGCGCCAGGACCGGACCTCATTGAGGTACAGGTCCTGAAGGCCTCCGCGAAAACAATCCTCGGGGAACTCACGCGATTATTCAATGGGTGCCTTCAATGGGGCGTCTTCCCCTCCGCCTGGAAGGAAAGGACGAGAAGGACCCAAAGTCCTACCGACCGATATGCCTCCTCTCCGTGATCGGGAAAACATTTGAGAAGCTCCTTAAGAGCAGATTAGAGCATACGGCGATGGCGACGGGACGTATCTCCAGCAGACAGTACGGGTTTACGCGCGGAAAGTCGACTGAAGATGCAATTGTCGAGTTGCGCCGCATGGTTGATGAGATCGAACATCGGCATGTGATCGCACTACTCGTCGACATTTCCGGAGCCTTCGACAACGTCTGGTGGCCCCTAGTGTTAGGTAGTCTTAGGAATCGAGACTGTCCGCGCAACGTCTTCGAGGTAATCTCCAATTACTTCGAGGACCGCAAGGTCAGTCTCACAGTAGGGACAGAAAGGATCTCCAAGCGCGCGACAAGAGGATGCCCGCAAGGTTCCGTCCTCGGCCCCGCGTGCTGGAACCTTATGTTCGACGGTCTCCTGAGGTTACTCGAAACCTCAGTTGAGAATAGGTTTGTAGCATACGCGGACGACCTCATCGTCCTCGTGGGGGGAAACAGCCGTAGAGACCTAGAGATCGAGGGTCAACGCGTTGTCGACCAGATCCTAGGTTGGTGCAGGACAGCTAAATTAGAGATATCCGATTCGAAATCGGAAGCGATCGTACTCCGGAATGGGTACATAGACAGGGAAAAATTAGGCCGACGGGGAGGATCGCGTCTCGATAGAAAAAGGAAAGCAGTCCGCGTATCGAAAGTAGATTTTCAGAAGAGACCGCCGGTCATTCGGATCGGAGCGAGGTCAATTAAATTCAAGAACACAGTTAGATACCTAGGCGTCCACTTAGATAGGGACACGGGTGTCCGATCCCATTGTCAATATATCAGCGACAAAGTCGGGTCGCTCTTCGCGAAACTTGGCAGGTTTCGCGAGACGAGGATGGGGGCTCGGTTTCAGAGCACTCTCGGCTTTGTACCGCGGGGTCTTAATCCCGGTAGCGACTTACGCCGCTGCCGGATGGGCCGGAGGGTGCAAGGCAGGGGAGCTGGGAATACTCGGAGCCGCTCAGCGCCGTGCTCTCATTGCGGTGACTGGTGCATACCGCCGGTCATCGTGGGATTGCATGTGCGTGGTGGCCGGAACCCCCTATCGGACTTGAGCTACAACAGGCCAAAGCCCTTTACCAGGTTAGGAGAAATATGGATGCCAGGATCGGTAACATCATGGTCCCAGCGGGAACCAACGATGCGAAAATTAGGATCGTGGCTGAGGTGAAAAGGGTGTGGCAATCCATGTGGGACTCCTCCCACAAAGGCCGCACAACTTTCACCTTCTTCAGCAGTATCGAGAGAAGGATGGCGGCCGGGTGGATGATACCGAGCCACTACACCACACAAGTCCTCACTGGACACGGGAACTTCCGTTCACGCCTCCTCGCATACGGGGTTGCTGACAGTGAGGCGTGTGGGTGTGGACACGGGTCGAACACGGTAGACCACTTCCTTCTCCACTGCAAGGACTTCGACCCGCAGAGAGAGGCTCTGCAGTCACCGAGGAGAAAGGTCATGTGCTTAGTGTGCTCAGTGTCCTAAAAAAAGTGCGATTAACCCTGTGGGCCAGATATCCCTGAAGTGTGTCTTTAACAGGCACTGCCTGTACATTAAAGGATTCTAAGGCGGCGGACAATCGCCGGTCAACCTATTATTGTGAGGGAGCTGCAAACGAGTGGAATATAAGTGGGGCTGCCATGCCCAAAGGGAAAAAAACTGCACAATGGCAGGCAGCCATAAAAGAAAATTGGACACTATCTCAGCCGAAGCGGGCCGCACGATCCAACTAAAGCTTGGGGTGAGAAACTTTGATAAAGAATTTAGTGCGCGGAACTATGATAAAATATTTGAAAGCACCAGAAAGGTCCACAAACCTAACCTTGCTGTCTCGAGGAGAGGCGGACAAGGCCCAAGCCAGACCAATGGCGAGACCGATAGTGACGGATTTCGCCACCCATCTAAGACAGCGCCACGGGAAAGCCTAGGGGACTCTCAGAGGGCACCAGCTTCGTCATTACCAATAAATACAATCTCCTCGCGGCAGAGTGAGCTGAGAACAAAGAAACGGAGGGGACTCCCGAAAATGTCACCACACCAAAAGGGAAGGGCAGAATGCCACCAATATATATAACAAAATCAAAGATAAAAACTATAATAGCATTGATTTCAGAAAATAAACTTAACACAGAGTCATTTATGGTAAAACAACTAGACGAAGATACTGTGAGGCTCAACGCCAGTGATGAGAGAGAGAGTCTCTCTGCTCACTTTAAAAGCATGGAAATCCTGAAGGAAAATAACCTCCAATTCCACTCCTTCACCCCAAGCCATCTTAAAAACAAATCATTCGTCCTTAAGGGCATTCGAGGGGGCTTCAATGAAGCTGAGGTAATGGCTGCATTAGAAGAACTCAAAATCAATAACATAAGCATAACCAAAATTAACAAACTACAATTTGACCGCACAAATAGCAATAAATACCATTTTATAGTGCAAATAGACAAAAATAGCAATCATCCGGAGCTACTCAAAATCAAAAAACTGCTAAGCCAATCAATAAGATGGGAAAGGCATAGAAAGCCTAAAATTTTCCAATGCAAAAACTGCCAAAGAGTAAGTCACGCCAGCTCTAACTGCAACATGGGGTACAGGTGCGTCAAATGCGCACAAAGCCATGAACCGGGAAAATGCAACATCGAGAAATCAGGTAATAAAAACGTGCTAAAATGCGCTAACTGCGGGGAAAATGGGCACCCGGCCTCTTACCTGCGCTGCCCATATATGTCTATGATAATGAACATGAAGAAGCAAGAACACGAAAACAAAAACAGAAAAGCTTTCGAAAAAACACAAAAAATTCACAGACAAATTGACCCCAGCATTTCATACGCAAACATCACAAAAACAATAGAATTCCATACACACAACATATGGCACAACCCGAAACACACACCAGAAACGAAAGGCTCACCCACCCACCCCCCCCCCCCAAGAATGCTGACCAACAGCAACGAAAGGACACAATTTCAAGTAACGGACAATAATAACCACAACAACATAAATATAAGCCAAATACTCGATATATTCAGAAGTAGCTTAGACGAAATCAAAGAGCAACTAGTCGATTTCAATAATAAAATCACCCAAAATACACTGAGAATCGATTACTTAGCACAATGGTCAATCGAGTAATGGCTCACACAACGACCAGCAACCCAATCAAAATATCAGCGATAAAAGTAAATTCACTGTGCACAATTAAGAAAAGACTAGACTTACAAAAATATATCGAAGCTTACAAACACGACATTATACTGATCTCAGAAGCCAAACTTAACAACAAACACAAACTGAAATTAAACAACTACGACATAATTAGGACAGACAGAGCTCCAAACTTAAAGAAAAATAGAATCATAGAATACACAGTGATAATAATAATAGTAAACTCAAAAAAAACATTACTCATCGTCAGCATATACGCCCCACAATCCACAAAAAAACACATTCATAATCGAGTTTGAACAACTTTACAAAGACTTTCATCTGGACAACGAAAACATTTTCTTCATCATAGCCGGCGACATAAACGCCAGAAATACACAATGGGGTGATTCAAACGCGAACGACAGGGGCAGACGATTACTACAATGGGAGGTCGACAACAGTATATCATATAAAACAACAATCTACGCAGCTGCCAACCCTACGTACACCAAAGCAAACTCTTTCCTGGATTACTGCATAACAGACAGCAGATTAGAAATACTGAACCTCAACAACAACAAAATAAGGACAAACCCATACGATAGCGATCATAATGCAGTAACATTCGCAATAGAACCAACCACACTGTTCCAAGGAATAACACCAACTCCTCCTAAACCCCACTCATTCAACTATAAAAAAAACTAATTGGCGAAAATTCGCCAAACGGGCCGATAAGCACCTAAAAAATAAACTACCGAATAATAGGAATCTCACGATAAATGAAATAGACGAAGGTATCAGCTACCTCGAACTGCTTATCACAAAAACAATTAAAGAAATAGTCCCAACAAATAAACCTAGCAATAAAAATTATTGTCAAAAATACATTAGCAATAACACTAAAAAAACTACACGCGGCAAAGTCATGCCTAGTATCAAAGTTGTATTTCATCAGGTACCAAAGCTCGAGCAAGCACAGCAGACAAGAGACAAACAGAATTAAACGGACAATAAAAATACTCAATAAAAAACTCCACATTGAAATCTCTAAAGCTGCAACCGCATACTGGGCCTCCATCATTAAAAATATAAACTTCAAGGACGCCAATGAATTTTTCCCGACCATTAACAGGATACTGAGACCACAAAAACACAATAACATCGAAAACCTCAGACTTGATATTAACAATAACGAATTTAACAAAGAAGTAGCGAAAAGTTTACCAGACAGGACCGACAACAACGAACTTTACATTACAGATCCGATTACTAAACTCGAGATAATAGGAAAGTATCTGGAAAGAATAAATTCACCAAGATACACTAACACCAATACAACCACCAAAAGACTGGCAGACGAAACAACAGACAAATACAGCAAAATAGCAAAAAGAATGACAGATACAAAGGCAACTTTTACAACATTCACAGACGCTAACCCAGCATACAGGCCAGTACACCTGGATAAAGAAACCAATCATTTCATTTCTTGCAGTGAAGTAAGCGAAATTATCAAAAAGCTAAATAATTAGACTTCGTCAGGGCTGGACAACATCCCATCAATTGCCATTAAAATCTACCGACAACCATCATAATAGAATACACGATACTCTTTAATAACGCAATTAACCACGCCTATTACCCAAACAGATGGAAACAAGCTAAAATCCTATCGATACTAAAAAAAGGTAAAAACCCAGAAGAGCCACAAATCTACAGACCCATTAGTCTCACTACGAACATTAGTAAAATTTTTGAAAAAATAATCAAACAAAACTTAATGAAACACATAACTACACACAATATTATACCAGATAACCAATTCGGATTTAAGAATAAACTTTCTACCACACACGCAATTCACAAATTAACTTCTGACCTCAACAATTACCTACACAACGGACTGACAGTGGGGCCAATATTGCTAGACCTTGAAAAAGCATTCGATTCAGTTTGGCATAATGGGCTAATTCATAAACTAGACAAATATCAATTTCCAGCAGGACTAATCCTACTAATAGCAAATATGACCAAAGGAAAAACGTTCCGCATATGGGACGGAACGAAAATGTCTACCACCACATTCAAAATCTCAGAAGGCCTACAACAAGGAACAGTAACATCACCAATACTCTTCAACATTTATAATAGCGAAGTTATAAACGAATTCGGACTCAACACCGTAGACAGACTACACTCGATTGCCTACGCGGACGACTTAATAATCTACAAAGCTGACACGGACGTAGGACAAATCAAAAACTCACTACAAATGACATTAAACCACATCACTGACTACTATAAAAACTGGAACTTGAAAATTAATCCCACCAAAAGTGAGCTAATATTCTTCCGCAGACCGGTAAAACAAATCAAATACTCAAACGTAGTAAAGATAGAAAAAGCAACAATCACAGCTAAAAACATTCACACTAACGAAACTGTTGAAATCCCCCCAAAAAAGCTAGTAAAATATCTAGGAGTACAACTGGATCATCTACTAAGACTGAACAAACACCACATTACGCAACTGGACAAAGCCAGAAGAACCTTCAAAGCTAACTCTAGACTTTTCTACAACAAAAATCTTTCCACCAAAGCCAAACTTATTTGCTACCAGCTATTAGTTAGACTCATATTAACGTATGCCGCACCCATATTCTGGAACACCGGACCAACAATTATAGAAAAAATAAGAAGATTTGAAAGATCATGCTTAAGAACATGCCTCGGCCGATATAGAACAGCTGAATCAAATTACACCAAAAGAATCAGTAACATTAAAATATACACAAAAGCTGATATACCAAGAATAGACTGCTTCAACTTAAAACTCACCCGAAATTACTTCAGCAGGATTGGCCACACCAAAAATCAAATAATAATAGACACAATGAAAACGGAAGAAGAGACGACCCCCAACAAGTTAAGCTCAGATTACATACCCCCAGAGCTGTTCCTCTTCTGTGACCATAATGGAATAATCCAAGATCAACATAACTTACCCATAATCTACCATAGGAATAGACACTCCGCTAATAAGAAAATCAATCCAGACGACAACAAATACATACGAGAACAATCCAACTACTCAACAGCACTCTCTATCAAGGACAAAATGGACAGGGATAGACTAAACAAAGATTACTCCTGGCTAGCTAACGACGCCAGGCACATTGACGAAATCCGCAGAAGAACCCGTAAAAAGTGAAAAAATAGACTAAGTTCCGGAAAAACAAAGGTCATTAGTTATTATCAGTGATTGTCTTAAGACCTGTATACAATCCTTAAATAGCGCAAAATGCTTAACAGCAACATTAGTTTTAAGTTCCCTTGTAAGTAGATCCTCCGAACCCTAACCCACCCATCCCAACTCCTCACCCCACACCTACTGCCTTATTTATTTATGTTTTAATTAGCCTATGTCATATTTAAGATAGATGGTAAAAGTTTTTTTAAGACTCTTCCTTTTCTTTTACTAACAACTAACGATACAAGACTGATAGCATATAAATCTCTCGCCCTAATAACGTGCCTAAAACATATCATATTACCATAGCTAGCTATAGAGTTTATCCAAATTGATAACTAATAGCTATCAAAATTTTTATTATTAATGTTAAAAGTATTTTTAAGTAGGATTATTCTCTGTATATTATGACTGAAATGAGAAAAATAAACTTACTTTAAAAAAAGAAAAAAAAGACAAAATCTGATATAATACTGTCGATCAATCCGTCGGAATTAAAACAAATAAAGGATTGTAGAACATCGAACGAGGTATGTCGGTAACTCGAGCAGATCTACCAATCACGGGGGCCTACGCGTAAAGCTACGCGCATGAACGAGGGCGAAGATGTTCGCGAACACCTCAGGAAATTCTTTGATGGACGTGGATATCAACGCAGATTTGCTTGCAATTTTGTTGCTGTATAGTTTGCCACAGAGTTTCGAAATTTTACGCTGTGCAATTGAGTCGCGTGATGAGTTGCCACCTCCCGATACTCTTCGAATTAAGATCATCGAAGAAAGCGACGCACGCAAAAATGAATCGTGTGACACAGTGCCTAACGCTATGGTTGCCGGAAGACGTGTAAGACCAAATTATGGGAAAAATAATTATAACAGAGCTGCGGATAATATACCGATGACGACCGCTCAAAACCGAAATGTTTTCGATGTCGGAAATTCGGCCATATAGCATCCGAGTGCCGCAAGGGTAGAAACACGAGACACTCGGCTAAAGGTGCTAGCAGCGATATCTCCTTCTACACAACGTCGGAATTCGGGCAAAAATGCGAAATAACACGAGTGAATAACGGGGTGAGCGACGGACAGTGGCAGCACGCCTCACCTGTGCAAGGATCTAAATAGCTTCGAATATATCGACAAAAGGCTGCATGGAAAATTAAATCTTGCAAACAATGCGTCGACAAACATTAACGCGAGTGGAACTTTGCGCGTAGTTATCGATGAAAGGGGTTCAGAAAAGAACTTGACGCTAGAAGACGCTCTGCACGTACCGGACCTAAGAACAAACCTGTTATCGGTCGGGAAAATAACGGATCGTGGATACAGAGTGCTTTTCACAAAAGATCAAGCCAAAGTCATCGATGGTAAAGGCAATAACAATTTCACCGCCATTCGTAAAAATGGCCTATATTACGTGACGAAAAAAGGGTCCACACACAGGGCCATGGCAGCAGACGAGGACGCAGCGAAGTCGCAATGGAACAACGAGCTCGAGATATGGCACAGGCGGCTTGGACATTTAAATCAACAGGATCTACTGGAAGCGAGGCGGAAGTGCATCATACCGAGTGGCAACGTTGAAGATTTTAAACGGACATTGTGTTGCGAAATTTGTATCGAAAATAAGATGACGCAAACACCATTTCCGGAACAATCGAAGCGTGAGACGGAAGTCTTAGAAATAATTCACAGCGATGTCTGCGGCCCCATGCGAACGCACTCACACGCAGGTAACAGATATTTCGTCACGTTCATTGACGATTATTCTAGGTGGTGCGAAGTTCGGTTTATAAGGTCAAAGGACCAAGTATTTGATGCGTTCCGAGAATTCAAGAACTATATATAAAATCAGACCGGTCGCAAGATGAAATTCCTACAATCGGATAATGGGAAGGAGTATATAAATTCGCGGTTTGATAAGTTCTTAAGCGATAACGTGATTAAACGTAGGTTATCGGTCGCATACAATCCACACCAAAACGGGGTAGCCGAGTGGAAGAATCGGACAATAGTAGAAACGGCGAGATGTCTAATCGCGCAATCCGGTCTACCGCGATCTTTTTGGGCAGAAGCCGTATCGACGGCGAATCATATTCGTAATCGATGTCCGTCAAGAGCTACAGCCAGAAAATCTCCTTTTGAGAGGCTTTACGGGAAGCTGCCCGTTGTTAAACACTTTCGCGATTTCGGATGCGACGTCTATTTTCTAAATAACGATCCGAATAAAGGGAAGTTTGAACCACGTTCGCGAAAGGGGACTTTCGTCAGGTATTCCGAATGTTCGAAAGGATATCGAATATGGAATAAGGATGCAAAACGGGTAGAAATCGCGCGCGATGTGAGGCTCCTCGAAAATTTCAGCGCGAACGACATTCAAAAGTCTGCCGTAAAGAACGTTCCCTCCGAAAATATCCCGCAAAATGATTTAGGCCGCGACGAACACAATAGCGAACCATTAACTTTCGATGTCGATCTGTCTTCTCAAGATTATCAAAACGATAATATTGAGAACGGGGGCGATACAGATGAATCGAGCGATAGCGCGAATGAATTAAACGCGGATGATGGCAGTCGCGGAGACGAACCGTCTCGGAGAGGTAGAGGGAGACCGAGAAAAATACTTACGGGCATGAGGGATAGACCCCGGAAAGAATATAATACGGTGCAGGTAGCAAGTACCGCGGTCGAACAGACTTTTATGACCGAAGTCCCTCTAGAGCACGAAATCGCAGGTCCGGACGCAGATGAATGGCACCAGGCCATTGCCATCGAATTAGGATCGATACTGTAGCGACCAGTCGGCGCACATAAAAAAGATTTATTTCTCGTGCAAACGACTAGCGTATTTATGACCCTCCTTCGAAAAGGCTATTTTTGAGTGAACTGTTTTCTGTCCAGATGGCAATAAGTCAGTAGAGTTTTTTACCTAATTCTCGATAGTCAACGAGACCATCATAAATAACCGGAAATTCCGAAGGGCACGCAAAACGGACCCGAACGCCGGACCGTTACATTACGAAAACCCCGGCCGTTACATCACAAAAAACGCACCCACTCCGATCACCACGCGGTCCCAAAACAGGACGCGCTCAGGGCGTAAGGGACAAGGCGGTGAGAAGGAAATGGACAACGCTGATTGGGAAAACCCATTCGCGGATCAATCAATCAGGAGGTGTCCAGAGCCCATGCCGGGGGCAAACATACTAGTATAAAAAGAGCGGTAGTTAGACGCTCGCCCTGATATATCTCGGACGGAAAAAGACTTGTAAGCTTGTGGTACACGCAACGCCGTTACTCTTACTACGACGATACGCTGCCCGAAGTGACTCTGCGCGATTTGTCTAATAAAGTTAGTAGTTACACCGCACGCAACAATTATTTATCCGAACACCCCCAACGACTAAAATACTAAAAAATAATACATGCGAAGTCGTCGAGCGTCCAAAGAACATAAAAGTGGTAGGAAATCGTGTCGTCCTATGCAATAAATACGAGCCTAACGGTAAAATCGACCGTCGGAAGGCCAGAATAGTAGCGCGTGGATTTTCGCAGTGTTACGGGGTCGACTTTAACGAAACTTTCGCTCCGGTTGCACGTTTACAATCAATTAGAATTGTGGCTGCTCTTGCAGCTGAATATAATATGAAAATCCATCAAATAGATGTGACGTCAGCCTACTTGAACGGCAAACTAGAAGAAGAAATTCTTATAGAAGTTCCCCGTTGCGTCGATAAGGCCCTAGATATTTTAGCCGAAACCGAGAGTGGCGATTATAGTATAAAAACGAAAGCTATCAAAATGAAGCGAAATTTAAGAAATCGAGCTAAGGTTTGCCTATTGCGAAAAGCTTTATACGGTTTAAAACAAGCTGGTCGTATCTGGCATTGTCGCCTGGATGAGGAGTTGAGAGCATTCGGGTTAATTCCGAGCGGGGCTGATCCGTGTTTGTATTATCAGGGGCGATAACCCCCTCATCCTTCTCATCGACGACTACATGGACCTAGAGAGAACGAACGATGGATATTCAAGATACAACCCGTTATTAGGAAAATGGTAAGCATCTTCTGTCTCGTCAGAGATCTCGCCGATATTCGATCCAGTACGAAAAAGGACAAGGATAGAAGAAACGTCCTTGTTTCAAAGAGAAGATAATCTACGCATCCCAACTCCCGAAGCTCAAGAAGCACCGTCACAACCTGAAATCCCTGTTGAACAATTATCGACGAACGATATAATAAATTCTAGTCCTAAAAAATTATGGTGAAATGTTAAATAGAAAACGACGACAAAATTCAAATTTGCAAATTAAAGAAGTTTATGAACCATTAGATTTAATTTAACTTATGAAAGAGTCTAAAATAGGAAAATTTTGTAGCCAATATAGTGGTCCACACAAAGTTGTAGAAATCTTGCCGAATAGAAATACTAATTGGAGGTAATCTACGTATAGTACACACTAACAAATTGAAAATTGCACATGTAAGATCTAAATTTAATTAACAAATAATGGTACAATTAACAATAATGCCACATATGTATTACGTATCAACGAATGTTCATTAGACTTTAAAATTCCAGTACCAAGACAAGGTAAATTCTCAGAAATTTCTTGGAATTCAACGAACCAATGGATGATGTCATTCTACCAAATCACGACGAACCTCGCTGAAGCCTACCACAATCAAAGCCGTTATCTGTATCCGATGAGACGACTCGACAACTTCCGTGATGGTAGCAGATAGTTGTTGAGTGTCATGAAAACATCAGAACCACATTTCGAAACGTACCAGTAGAAAAGAGCATCCTATATAGCAACGATAAAAATAGCATCTATAGAATACGATATAATAGAGAAGTAAAATTCGCCCCAGGAGTTCATTCGCATTAACTTGATTAATTATATCAAAGATAATTTATTATTTTTGATTATAGAGAAATAAGATTTTTGAATATTCTAACTATTTAAATTACTGTCCTAAATAAAATATAATGTTTTAAATAATCTATGAGGTTCACAAAATTCGAAAATGTCAAAATTACTTAAAAAATATTGTCATTCCGAAACTAGTCTCGAACGCATTTCCGAAACTCGATCAAGCCCAAATTATGCAAATAACTTCATTTCACATAGAAACAATGTTAGCGAGAAGGATTTTTTGAAATTGGAATGTTACAACCCAAAATATTGCGAGAAATCTATTGCACTGTTATGTAAACAATAAACATGTACCATTTCTGTCTTTTTTAAAAACGTTTACAAAACCTCCAATAAGAATGAAAAATTACTTTCCTGACCGAGTCTTTTCCATACTTCAACCTAAACCAATGCAGTGTCTCACAATCAGTGATAGTACCAAATTGCAGGTTCGAAATACACAGCGTTCGTATTCAAGCACATAATATACAACGCGATTTCATTTCACAAGAATAACTGCGATAAATACTGTCCGATATAAATCACAGACCTGTTTAAACCAATAACACTACTATGAAAAACCTCAGAAATAAGTTTATTAATTGCATTAACTCTGTAATACTATAAATGCTTGAGTTTGCTCGAAAAGATTCGACATACCTACTTTTTAACTTTGCAGCTTACTTAATAGACAACAACAAGGTTATATCCTCGCAAAATTTGCTACAACTAGAAAATCTGCATTATCAATTTCATCGAATGAATGTTCCAAATTGATCATATAAACATGGATTTTTATAAATCTAGAGTATTTGATTTAATCGTGTCAGAATCGGAAGCAGACAGTAAATTGATCAACGTACTCAAGAAAGCAATATCTCTAGTGGCAGTAGGATTTGAATGTAGAAATAAGTAGCAAGGCAATCAATCCTCTGAAGCTGTATTGCTTGTTATCCAAATATGGTTGCAAGTTTTTAACTAATGGAAAGCAACAGCAAATAATGACGTGTAAATAAAAATTACCGATTCAGATTTCAAGTTTGCTTCTACATGACTTTAAGTGCCATTACTGCACAATTTGATTCATAGATAATATACACGACTTCGCACAATCACTTCCGATCCTGTTCACCCCGAGAAGTAAATGTTTCAGACTGTTAACCAAATCAAGGAAAGTTCGGTATATCAAATCTGAAATCCTTGCTCCAAAAGTACATCGAAATTCAGATCAATGTAGTCTTCCTTTTCTTGTTGATTACTTCCGCAATCGCGCCATACAAAGTCTCAAGCAGAAGAACCATTCTTCGAGATATCTGCTGAACACTGCCGTGAATCTTGGCATGAAAACTGCATCACTCAATCTCCATATTGATCCAATCGGTTTTTGCTGACGATTAAAGCCGTAAATCTTCAAGCAAACAAATTCCTGCTTTCTATATTTCCACTTGAATGTTTAGTAGGAATCGTGCAATCTTGGTATTTTTCATTATGTGATTAATATTTGTTGCCAGTTTATTGAGAATGTATCCACTGCAGGTTACATTTCTGGTTATGTATATCACAATATTTGAAATTTTGGAACCAAATTTCGAAATACTTTGGAAATTGAGGTTGATAGTTGTGTCCATGCTTTGTGAAAATGGCTATATTTACCTATAATTAATATCGAAAGATATGAGATAATTAATAGCCCAGCCATAGTTGTCTTCGACTACTGAAACCAAGCTGCAGTAGTATCATTAATGCATTTCGAATAATTTGGTTTCGATGAATAACATAAGATATTATATTATAACCATTACAGAAACACATTTAGTTATTTCGGGCGCGTAGAGTACAAGAAATGACCTGCAAACTACCAAGAATGCACAGCTCTGCAGTAATAAAAAATGGAGTATTCTCAATCTGAATGTTCCATTTAATGCAACTCTTCATTTGTGGTGAAATTAGATGTTGGCGATTCCGTTGCTGATTCCGAATATTGGAAATTTGTCAAGCGACAACCCGACCCAACTATAAAGTTTCCAATACAGATCCAGTACGCTGAAGAAAATAGTCTCGTGTGTCTAAAATCAAATCGATCAATTTTAAATCGCCAGTCGATTACCTCCTCTTTACTGGTATCACTTGGATCGATGCATAAGAATTCTAGCGCGACCATTATTTATTTTCCGTCGTTTCCCATGCAACGTTGTTCGTTAGGGCATTGCCATCGTACACTGTAACGAACATTCAGTTCTGCTTAGTCTTCAATATTCACAACGAAATAAATAGGCCCTCACACCGCGACCGTGGTTAGTTTTCATTTGTCATCTCAGTTATCAGCTACTGTTACGTAGATACATATAGTTACGCTTGTAATTCTTCTCTGCTCTTGAGCGCGCAATTCACATTACGCTTGTAATACTTTTGCGCTTGCAGCCTAGCTTCGCTACAATCGATTGCGCTTGCAAATTTCGATACAGCTTTATAGCCATAAATTGATCGCTTAATCGTATCATTCATGACCTTCACGACACATCATCACATTTCATCATTCTATTGTATATCATCTATAACCTCCTCTGTACCAATCTTATTGGTTAAAACATATTTAGCGTTATTACACCAGCGTTTTTTACCATACAGTCCACTATCCAATTCATCCTTCCAATCCTTCCTCCAATTCATTCTTCCCAACGAAAAGATACATTTGCAACATATTTGGAAATTTGAGAAGAATAACAAACTAGTAATTTTGGAAATTGTCGAACATTTAACTTATTTCTGCACTTTATGAGCCTTCCTGGGTACTACATATTTCCAAAACTTCATCCTCCGGTTACGTAAATACATACAACTGTGAGATGTAGATGGTTCATTCTATTATATAATATTTCACATAAAACATTATGATTCAGATTCTGATAATACTCTACATTGATGTTTAAACCCACGATTTAAAAAAGTGATGAAAAAAGTGATGTCAATTTTGCAGGTTGTCTTCGCTATAGTAAGCATGAAAGTAGTATAATAATACTTTACTATCCACACTTTAATTATGCATGCTTCGTACTCAAGCCGCTATATGCACTATTCAGATTTGACGAGGAGATGACTATAAACAGTGCGGGCATGTTCGTCGCAAAAGTCTTCTCGTTAGCTTTAAACTATACGATAGTAGGAGTTATGAATTGTACATTAAACTTAATATAACAATTTGCGTTCAAATTTTTTCGAGCAAACTTATTATCATACATACAAATACACTGTATGTTACCGTGTTCGTTTGAACAGTTCAAACAGATATATGTATAATTCTTATAGTTCAATACTGTGCATAGTACAAACAGAATTAAGTCTCATTACGAATTGATAGAATTAAGAATTAACTTTCCTACCTCGAGTATAATGATATAAAAAAATGATCACGTTTTCAGCTGGCATTTATGCATTACTATCCTACAAATGTAAGTTTCATAAATAACGCTAAATATTTATTACTAAAAATAACATCAGATTAAATAAAACTAATGAAAACAAACACTATGTGGCATTACAACATAGTATAATATAAAGAGTATTTTCCCGAAACTACAGAGATTTAAATTATTATATTATCATTAAAAAGAATTTTCTCAGCTACTTTTAAAGTACACCTATGAGATTTATTATGTGTACAACATTATTTAAAATACCAAAATTATGAAATCCTTTTTCGAAAATCATCGGTTAGTGTGAAATTGGTTTAGCCAAGTGTATATAAACCAGTGTATTACAAAAGATGAAAAGTAACATTCTCTATTATTCCGAAAATGTCTAGTCATATAAGTCAACATAATAAAAAACATGGAGAAACACTTAGGCGTGTTTCGTCCAAATTTTAATAGGAGTTTGTAGACAAATGTTTTATTTTATTTTCTTCTCATAGTTATTCTGGGGTTTTAATAATGTCAAGTAGAAAGTTGATTAAAGTCATAGAAAATGCTCACTGGAAGTGTGACATACGAAGAACATTCCTGACATATTTTTCATAGCTTATCTTCCACATACTTTAAATTCGCTCAAGAATAATTATTCTGCCACAGGAAAAAAACGTCGAACATAACGTCGAAAACGTGGGAATTTAAGACAGCGTTAAATTCATTTAAGTCATCCACAACCCACACTCTCAATGAGAGCCAAACGTCCAAATAGCGAAATAACCAAATCGACGACCCAAGCATCTTTTGCAAACGCAATTCAATAGATGAAACTGTGATAACAGCGAAGCCAAGATTAGAAGAAACAATGATGCAAACTCCACTCATCTACAATCTCCCAGGAGCCTCATCTACGCCATTACATCTACAATAATCTCACTTGCCAAGATCAGTGAACCAAGTATAACTTAGTCTATACCTGATTACGAATCTAAATCCCAGGAGAACAGCAGTTCAACTGATGGAGACGAACCAGATATTAGCCCAGTTTTGCCACAACCTACGAACACGGATAACATTGTCACACCAGTAGATGAAATTCGATGAAAATTAATAGAAGAAGCTCGCAGTAGATTAATCGCAGGTCACGAGGGTGTAACGGAAACCTTAAATCAATTAACCCTTTCAGTACTACCGCCGCCTATTCGCGGCATCCACGGAAAGTTATGTGGGCACTTTATGTGGGCACCGTTAACAGCACCAACGGAAAGTTATGTGGGTATGATTACTCTCTATAGTACACATTACTTTACTATTCTGTGTTTAAAATTCCCGGCTGTTCTAATCGTTCCATTATAATATATAATTAGTAACAGTCAACAGCGTGCCTTAATTATATATGTTTTATAATATATAGATAAGCTACGAAAAACAAATTGGAATGTTTGCTTATATCGTTAATTTTTTTAATGTATAACTTACAATTTGCATTTAGTTCCCTTCAGGATGAGTGTAAAACGCTTGAAAGGAGAACAATGGATAAAGGAAATCATTGATTCCAAAAGAGATTCTGATGAAGAAAATCAATATAATTTAGCATTTCGCAAAAGGAGGAACAATCGAGCACGTGTACTTAGCACCTCGGTATCTGAAGAAGCAGTAGAGCCTGAAGTACGAATTGATACTCCTTCTAGCATCAAATGGACATCAAAGAAGCTTAGTCCAAAAATTCATGATTTTACGCCACATCATTCGGGAGTAGTAGGGAACAATTTAAATCGTTCGTCGAGAATTTTGGACTACTTCAGACTGCTTTTTTCTAAAGATTTAGTTAAATTTATTGTGCAAAAAACAAACTATTACCGGTGTCAACAGCTCAAAAGAGATCACTTGAACGCTTCAGAAGTGATGGAAGTGGATGAATTATATTGTTTTATTGCTGCGTCGTTATTAATGACGCGAACCAAAAAGCTATCCTTAAATGAAAATTGGTCTAAAGATAAGTTTCTCCGAAGCGATATTTTCAGTAAAATTATGAGTAGAGATCGCTACTTTTCATTATTGAAAATGTTGCATTTTACGGACATAGTCGGCCACACTGCCGATCGTTTACACAAAATAAATGAAGTAGTGGAAATGCTACGAACATCTTTTTATCAATGCATTTCAGCCATACCAGCGGTTGTGTATAGACGAAAGTCTACTCCTCTACAAAGGCCGTCTCTCGTTTAAACAATATATTCCCCCGAAAAGGAGTAGGTTTGGTATAAAATCATTCCCACTTTGTGACTGCAAGACGGATTATATCCAAGATATAATCATTTATTGTGGGGCTAGTGCTACTGTAGCTACCGAATATCAATATATTGGAAAGCCAGGGAACTTTGTAATGTCGCTTTTGCAACCTTTTCTAAACAAAGGCCATTGGGTTGGCAACTAAGACTATTGTATTTATCTGGATAACTGGTTTTCCAGTCCCATATTGTTCAACCTACCCCACGAAAAAAGTACGAACGCTTGTGGCACTGTGCAAAGAAGACGGAAAGAGATGCTTAAAATAACTGATAAATTGAAAAAAGGAAAGGCAGTGTTCCGCTCATCTGAAAATCTGTTTGCAATGAAATGGTTTGATAGAAAGAAATTTTATATGCTTTTCACTATCCAAACCGCAGAATTTGCAGAAGTACCTAAGAAGTCAAGAAAAAATGAAATTGTTCTAAAGCCCAAAACGCATACTGCCTATATAAGCACACCACAAAAAAACAAATCCCAATGGCGAAATTTCACCTTCAGTTGATTAAGGAAATATTAGAAAAATAACACAAGAATCATGAATATCATCGGCTCACAGGGGGACATTTTCCTTCGATATATCAGTCGGGGAAAAAAGATCGAAAACGAAGATGTGTTGTATGTGCGGCTGGTGGTGTGAGACGTGAATCCAAGTATCAGTGCGAACAATGTAATGTGGGCTTGCGCGTTTCCCCTTGTTTCGAAAACTATCACACCAAGTTACACTATTAGTTTTGTCGTTGATTATATTTCACTATTAGTTTTATTATTTATTATGTTACACTATTAATTTTGTTATTTATTTTAATTTTGTAATATTGGACCATATTATTTATATCAATGCCATTTACTTTAATTAATGTACTGTAAAGAAAAAGATATGATTTTAAAACGTTAAGCGCCATGCCTGTTTTGTCTGTCCTTCCGTCTGATCCGCGAGATAAGATACCGTCGAAATCGGTTTTCTGCCGAGGATTGGTTTAGGTTACGACTAAGCAGTATAAACATTTTAGAAATGTTTTTCAAACACGTTAAATTCCGCGTCAGTCACCGATGTCGCGGTCCGAATGAAAAGTTTAGTGTCAATCACGCTCGAGATTTCTATGAATGCCGCAAAACATGTTTTCGCGGTTTACGCTGTCGGACAGTGCAACCACTCTTGCGAAAAACTTCCTCGTTCCACGAATGTATAACCGCGGCCAGGTCCTCCGTACCGAAAGGGTTAAAAGAAAAATATCACTGCCCCGAAATGAGAAAAGATTCACAAGAATTCATTCGTTCACTTATCAGAACAAAACCCGTCAACCCGTGATTATTACGGACACATCTCTGGAACCTTTTGACGAACTTGCCATCGACACATTTGGACTACTTCCAAAAACAATCAATGGAAATCGCTACATTTTAACTATGCGAGACAATTTAAAAAAGTATTGGTTAGCAGTTGCTTTATCAGATATTAAAGCCATGATAATAGCTGACGCGTCCGCGAGTCATTTCATTGCAATACGTGAGACACCAAAATCCATTTCGATAGATGAAAACACTAGTTTCTTGGGAAACTAATGCTACATGTTGCCGAGATGGATCGTTAAAAAGGAGCCATATATTGTATTAACAGAACATCTAAAACAATACATCGAGTCATATGAAGAATGGGACCTCTACTTACCATTTGCCATGATTTCATATAAATACCTCCGTCCACGAAGCTACGAATTTCACACCCCACGAATTAATCTTCGGGAATTACGATAAGTGAGCTAATCCGACATAACTTATGGTGGAGTAATACGTCCATGTGTAAAAAGAACCTGAAACAAGTAAATTCGATCCATGTTACATCGGGCCATACGAGATAGTAGATGTCGGATATAAATAATGCAATTTTAAAAACAGATGCGACCGGACACCTAATCGCGAAACATCAGGATAAATTAAAACACTCCTTTGTCTTCGATAGTTCGTCCGACACAAATTAAAAATTGGAATCACTTTCAGGATGAAGTAAATCCCGCTGATTATCCAGAGGTGCACGAGGATCTCTTAATATGCCAATGTATAAGGAAAATGCAACTCGTGTTTGAAGCTGAAGAATACAAATTGTGTGAAAAATGTTGGTCTCGAGTGGCAGCAGAAGAAAGAGAATTATTTCCTGAAGGCTGCTGGCATACCATCGCAGGAAACCACAGAAGTGAGGCAGATTGTCATTGTGAAGGATATGGTTCTGTAATCCTGGAAACATCAAACGCTAGTCGATGCCGAGAATGCATCGAAGAATACATATTTCGAAATGTAACTGGAGACATTACAGTAATTAAAAAATGGCAAGGCCATTGATGTGGTTACTCAGTGGTAGCATCATGACCGTTGACAGCAACACACGCACATATATACTGCAAATAATTAATTTATACAAGCAGGAGAGTCATCGGATGAGAGCATTAATACTTTTGAAGAAATACTTCAATGTAGCAAGGAAAAAAATGTAGACCTTATATTTCATTGTGGAGATTTATTTCACGATGCGAAACCAACAACTTCTGATGAATTAAAATGTATGGAATTGTTAAATAAATACTGTATGGGTCCCAGGTTAGCAAGATATGATAATATCAATATAAGATGGTATTTGAAGTACGACAAATATTAATGATTGTTTTTTCATCAGAGCAATTAACATCCAATTTTTGAGCGAGCCAGAATTAACATTCCCACACTGTACTTTTAAAACTGTAAATTTTTAGGATCCAAATTTTAATATTGACATGCTAATATTTTCCATTCACGGGAAAAATGACCATCCAAGTAAGAAATATAATATCAATAGTTTAAGTACAGTGATTTTTCAACATTGATTCAGCCATTAGTAATTATAATCAAAATTATAGGTTGTGGAATAAATGGGCCAAATGGACTTGTTGTCTGTGTCTGGTTTCATAAATTATTTTGGAAAATGGACAGCCACCCCTAAAATGATCATTCCTCCACTGATGATAAAAATGGGTAATACCCATGTTGCAATTTTTGGTTTAAGCTGCATGAACGATGATAAATTAATACGGATGTTGAACGATTTTAAGGTGAACTTATGAGATCCATATATGTATTGAGAGGTCTTTCCATTTTTTTTTATTGCACATGATTTTCATTCATAGGTGAAATGCTTTAATTTGTTTGTTTTACATAAAAAACGTGCACCATGTCTTAAACGTGGATATACTTCGGAAGCCCACCTTCCCTCTTTTGTTGACTTTGTCGTGTGGGGAGGGGAACAGGAATGTTGTATCACACACGTGTTTAACTCTAAAAGACAATACTACATTTCTCAAACAGGTATATTTTTAGATTTATTTATTAATTATGATGCATGAAAAATAAGAAACTACTGCTTAAGAAACGCACTTACAGATTGCGATTTCTTTATGCGAAGGCGAATCAAAGGCCAAACACATTGTCATACTTAGCGTAAACGGTAATAAGTTTAAGTTGAAGAAATTGAAATTAAAAACCGTTAGACCATTTGTGTTTGACACTCTGGTCCTTAATGATACAAATATAAAAAGTAACAATGATAGATTGCTATCAGAATCAGTTTTTAATATCGTCGACCGACGCATAGAAAATGAATTGATTCCTAGTACCGCGGAACAATTGTCAAATCATCCGAAGCAACCGGTCTTGCCGTATATTCGATTGAAAGTAATTTACTTGAAAGATAAAGAACGGTTCGATTCGACCAGGTAAGATTCTATTAGTATATTAACGAATACAAGTAATAAATGGAAATAAATAATATGTGTATTTTAGATTGGCACAGAAATATTGTGATAAAGTTGCTAATTCTCACGAATTAATTGTATTCTGTAAAACAAGAAGTTCCGGTAAGTACTCCAGGATACGACTGACATTATGAGCTATACTGAGGTAAACAAAAATTGCGATATTCTACAAGGTGCTCGAAGGTAAAATTTGTGTTTGGTTTTTTAACTAGGAGAATTAAGGTTTCGTGGAAACCACATACAAGCAAAACTAAAAGGACACCAGTTTGGTTGAAAATAAAAACCTATGAACAATACTAACAGTGAATGATCTAAATAAAGCATTAGGTAAATTTGTTAACAAAAATAACACTAACGCTTTTAATAACCTACAGAGGTCAAGCATATACAATGTAATATTTCAAAATATTGATTTGCCATTATAAGCTCGATTGTATTGTTACAATTAATTCTTTACATATAGTCGTGAAATAAAAGAACTTGTGCTATGTTTGGAAACTACAGAAACAACTGCAGATATTGGAAATATCAGGAAAGAAATTAAAAATTATTGTGATAAGAGAAAGGAGGAAGCACAAAAAGAAAAGACAGAAGTATATGTATACTTGCAAACAAACTCATTTAAAAATGATAATATACTATCAGATTTGACAGATTGGATAATCGCATGCTATTTTATAGATGCAAACATTATTTGCTAATAGACCGGTAAAACCCTTCAATAATGACGAGATAATAGTTATTGTCAGTAGTAGTAACGATGAAGAAGAAGCGGAAAAAACAGATAAAGCTAATGGCAGTGGAGCATGTAACAAAAGCAAAGAAACCGATAAAAATAATGAAAATCATAAAAGTTCTGTTGGTATAACATCTGAGAGGTAATTTACTTCAACTCAAAAACAGACAACAGCGCAGGTACATCATCGAACTCTATTAAACGATTCACAGTTTATATGCATAGGTCTTTGATTTACTATTAACCATGACATTTTATCATTTGCTACAGGATGAAGCATTGGGCGGTGATGTAATAAAGAAAATAAATTGAGGGAAGCCTAATAAAATACGGTTCCTACGCAATTTCGATTCCAATTTAGATTAGTTTGTCCATGTCCGAATCCTTGTTTATACACTACATGTAAAACATTATATTAAACAAATACTTTTCATTAAATCTTGAAATATTTGATAATATATAATATATATTATATATAATTCGGACATTCAAGTTGCAACAAAAAAAAATACATACTATAAACAAATCTTAAAATCGTATAAAATAGAGATTTAAAAACGACATCAATCTTAAATAAATACTAATGACAGAACAACTAGTACAAGAACTAGTAAAACACCGTTTATCTGGACTGTGTTTATCCAACATAGTAACCCGTTACCAACAATTGGATGTCAGGAACGATGCTCCTCTTATCCAACTCCAGTCTACGCGACATACCCATTATACAACACACTGTTTTTGTTTCTTAGTTAGAAATTCTAGCATAGTCTTCCTGCATAGAATGTAAGATAAGTAACGATTTAATTCAGTTACTTGTATGTATGTGATTCGTCCAGAAACTATATTCTCATTACGTCTTCACACAAATCAAACGAAAAGAGAAAAAGAGTGGTGCTTTGTATTGAAGAAAAATTTGAAATTAATAGACGCTTCAGAAACAATTAATTTCTTGTCTCGTAAATATAACATTGGTAGATTTACTGTATATATCATAAAAAAATTATAAAGATAACATATTAAAATGCAAAGAAGATGATGCAGAAAACACAAATACAGGAATAAAAATGAATAACAACCTCTAAAAGTGGGTGAAAGTAATTCATCTTTGCATGAAAGATCAGATAGCGAACAAACCGTAATCACAAAGTTATATGTATAATGTCGCAAGGTGCATTTCGCACTGCGTAGAGTGCGATGTAGAAAATGTGATTAAAAATGATGGAAATGATAAAGGATTTCATATTCTTAACGACAATAAAATAATATCTCAAGTTATAGAGGATCAATCTGAAGTGAATGTATAATCAGGTACGCTATACAGTATGTTATACAATACTTACATTAAACAACTTAAGAAACAGTTTCAGATATCTAGAAATAAAGAAATAAATACAAGACATGCCCATAAAGCGACATTTTGTTAGAAAATAAGCTTACATATTGCAAAGAAAATATATTAGGAATTGTAGATCTCGATAAGTTACACGCATGCCGAAAATTTCATCGAAATCAGTTAACGCAAGGTCATAGTTACGAGCATTAAACAAATTTTAAAACAGCAACTTTCTCACAATTATTGGACAGAAATATTAAAAATCAGGACAAAACTGCGATTTTTGCGATCTTTAATTGTTTACCGCTTATACCAAAGTCAACCGATTCCGCTGAAATTTTCAACATGCATATAAATTACCGAGATCTACGAAATGCATTTCTTAAATCATCGTTATATATATTTCGTCATATATTATTTTCTTTAATCATACTAAACAATAACAAAATTCAAGTTGTTCAGTCCAGTTCTAAGCAAGTTATGGCGTTTTAAAAGTTGTCCGAATATTAATATAAATAAATATGGCCGCGACGCTATATATCCGCAAGAACCGATTGCCCACGTGGAAGACACGTGCTTCCAGTTTCGCAAGCTTTCTCGAGACGCCATATGCGTAACGCACGTGGCGTGTAATAATTCGCACTGGCGAATAATTAGCCCATCCGAGAGAAGGTGTCCGAGCCATTGAAATGTAAATGAAGAAATTCGTACTGATAATGAGACTTACCGAAAAACCGATCAGAAATTCCCAGTTACGAATGCGGCTTCTGGCCGGTCACTAGTCTTGACATATCTTTGGAACGGTCGCTGCCAGTTGTTGCCAGCACTGTCCTTTATTATTTCGCCTGCTGCCCTATGGTTTTTAGCGGCTATCTTCCTTTATTTCGTATGAATTAATCTCGGCTCGAATTGTCACAGTTACACTTATTTCTTCCAAACACCCAACGCTACGGTCTACGCGACAGTGATCCTCGTTCTCGGCAGATCGCTTCCTCAGCCAGAAACGAGGCATTCCCCACTCCCCAGACTCACGGCTCGGCACGACGCACAAACCCTACGCGCACTCGCCGTTGCTCAGGGCCGGCACCATTCGACTCAGCCCACGCTCCGAGCGTCCTAGATCTCGCGGCATAATTCAGTGACTGTAGAGAATACCGCAACATGTTACAATTTCAAGAAATTTCATTTTGTGCAAATACGATAAGCTCAATAAATGGAAAACCAAGAAAGGAATTGGTGGCCAGAACTTTAAAGGACAAACATCTCGAAAGTGAAAACATGTGACATTCAGTGTTTTTTCTTCCAGCCGCAGAATTTCCTTCTTTCCTGATTTTGTTAAAAGACTTACTAATCACTTTGCAAATAAAGATAAAAAAAATACAAAAATCATGCTTTCCACAAAACAAAAAAATAAATTATTATATTCAAAAAACTCTACCAAATTGCAGAAAAACAGTCTAGACTGAGCCCTCTTATAGCAAACTACGTGTTACATTTAAGATTACTTTTTTTGTCCGTGAAATGTGTATACGCTATACGTGATTGTACTGAACATGTGTAATAAATTATGATACCCAAAGCTCATATAATTTTCGAACTTTAGTATTTACCTAGCACTCTTTATAGTGATTAGATCAGTGCACAGAGATTGACATATAGTAATTAGATGAGTGCGCAGATGATAACTAGAAAAGGCTCAGTAAATGAGCCGTTCAGTGCACACATCGCTTAACTCCATAAAAGAAGAAGTTGAGAAACGCGATGAAACGATGTACATTGTTTTCTAAAATTCCTGTTATAATATAGATTCACACATATAATGTAGAATGCATAAATACAGATATAGCTTTCATCTGACGCTGTATAAAATTAATAAGAAAGAATAGCCAAAAAATAATCGTCAGTAATGTTACAGCTTTTATGTGACTGGTGGAGTTAATCAATTTGGCAACTGAAAAAAAGTAGTAAAGTTAAATTCAGTCTTTAAATTTTTAAGTTTTTTATTACAGAAAAAGTTAGTTATTATATATTTTTATTACAGCTTTTGCATAAACATGAATGTTCACAGTTCTGTTATATTATATTATTTGTAATTAATTCATCAGAAATATTATAAATAATGTCTTCTTCATCAGCTGGATGTGAGGATTCGTCATTTCGATTTGTTGTCAAGTTTTTATAGTAATCATGTTCAACAGGAGGAATGTATTTTAGCAGGTCCATCATGTCTCTCCATTTTTCCCTTGTCACAGTTCTGCCTTTAGGATATAATAAAGGCTGATATATATTTTTCAAACTTTGCGGTCTACCTGATACAGATTTTCTTAAATTAATGGCTTTAAATTCTGTATCTTCATTATAATCACATTTGAATTGTATGAGATGGGGTTTGGACCTTTCTAATTTTATCCAGCGTATTTTAAGCCAATTTACTGGAAAGCCTGTGACGGTTACTTTTCTGTTAATGATTGATTGTTCTAAAGGTTTTGTTGAAAAAATATCTTGGTGGGTCATTTGGATTAGATGAAATGGAGCTTTCTTTTTACATGTTTTGATTATATTGTACCAATCATCTGGTGAAAAAATGTTTTGATTTTTTTTCGCACGTGACTCAATAATGGCAAAATCTGAGTCATTAGGCAAATAGCTGTGCCCACTTACCAAAAATTTCATTTCAATTGACTCAGCTCTTATTTCCATACTCTGAACAAGTTTCAATAAACTTAAGACAGTTTTAATATTTCTGTTTTGCCCGGTACACGAATCCGAATATGTTATTATTTTTTCAAAGTTTGTAGCGTAAGTCTTTATGTACTTTATTAGACAAGATGAAATTTCTTGAGACCCACGAGATCCTTCAGTTTCTGGCCAAACAAACATGTGGCTTATATTTTTACTGAATTCATGACATCCGAAATTATAAACATATAAATTACGCTTATAATAAGCTACGGATGTGGTCAGCTTGGGAAAGGTCAAAGCTTCTTCCAAGTCGAAAGAAAATAAGAAAACTTTTTCTGATGTTGCCATTCGGTCGGCAGCCATTTGACTGCGAGCCCGTTCAGCCTCTTCTAAGTGAGTTTCCTTTTCAAAATTTGAATGTATAAATTAAAATGTAAATTAAATTTTGTAGAGAACACATTATAGTAATACTTTTCTTTCACTGGTACTACATTTTCCTTTTCACATTCTGTGACGTATAGTTCATACATCTTCTTAATATTTAAGTCAGGATCTAAATATTGTCGTCTTGGATTATGAGCTCTAGTGTAGTGACTACGGTAGGCTGGAAATAACTTTATATGTTTTATAACACTTGTGTCATCTATTTTATTGCTTGCAACATGGCCTTTGCGCAGATCAACCAAAGATGTAACTTGTTCTTTAGGACAACATTTGTATATCCGCCCATCGCTCACCAACCAACGGGAATATCACGTGTGTCTTTTCGAAAGTAATATGTAAAAGAATGTGATCTTCGTTCTTTAGTTTCATTCGTGGGGCGCCTTCTTTTTATTTCGTTGACTTTAATACAACCTCTTAAGAAAATATTTTGGTCGAGCTGACTATGTAAACTATAAAATGCCTTCATGGCAGTCTCTCTCTCATTAGAAAAAATTTTTTGGTTGCTCTTTTGGCGGCATCTGCATTTTATATCGACAAATGTTTTTGCAGGTATTAAATTTCCTCCCCTATTCCTATATGCCAAACCTATTGTTCTGTTATGCTTTTGTAAATTTCGTGTCCATTTATCAGGATTACAACTTCTTTTCCTCCCAATCAACGTGTTTGTTGCGAAATTTGTACTGTTGCAATCAGATGAATCCGAGGAAAACGATAAACGTCTTCTTGAACCACACTTTCTGTTAATAAATCGTATTGAAGAACCATCACTGTTTTCGTCATCCACGTTGTTATTAGTCTCACTCATCTTGGTTATAACGGTATAATATTTAATTCTTTAAAAACAATCTGGGAGTAATGATGAAAAGACCAAGAAAATATGTAGGCCGTGCAATAATGGTGAAGTAGACAGTAACATTCAGCGTGCGAGATCACTGTTATACTAACTACCGTTTGCGTTGCGCTATTTTTTAATCTGTTTGTCGATGCGATTTTATTACCAATATTATTGAGAGGGGGGAAAGCATCTTCGGCTGTTTAAAACAAAGCGTTGATGCATGACAATAAAGCAACGATTACATTAAGGTATGGAGTTAATCAAAATGACTTCTGAAATAAATTACTTATTTTTCAATGGCCAAAAAAATGTTGCCGTTTAATGGTGTTAATTTTTATTATTCAGGGAAGTTATTATAAATATAAAAAGTTATGACTATAGCAAGTGCTTTGACACATAAATTTAAGATTTTTCAAAAAGTGGAGTTAATCGATGTATGCACTGAACGGCTCAAATAGCACGCAGTAGTAAACTTTTCATTCTTACAAGGCACAGTAACTCGATCGAAAACTACTATTTATATTTTGTTAAATATTTTATGTTCCTTATATATTTCAATTATAATAAAATTAGTAGTTATGTAAAAGACATCAACATATATGACATCAACAACATAAAAGACATCAACATAGAAAATCATATAATTTATCGAAAACTTCAGACGCCACTTTAATGGGCACAGTAAGTGACATACTAATCCTATCTGGCTATCATACAGAACTGAAAATTAACAGTTATGGACCTATATACATAATATCGATTTTAAATGTCGGCATTCAACTATCGCATTTCTCCTTGGTGCTCGAAGACATCGTCGCTACTCGGCAGTTATTTTGTGTGCGTTGAGTTTTTTGTTTCAATTGATGGGTCAAACAGCGCGTTCTAGTCAGCCTGTCGCAGTTACATAAACGGATATAAAGGACATAAAATAGCACGTGTGCATACTTCGAATAAAATATCATTATTTAATTGGATACGCGGTATTACTTTTTGTTTATTTCCATCATTAAACAATGGAAACTGTTTGATGAGAATTTTTGGATTCCCCATAATTCTTTCACGAACTGAAACCGATGTCATAATTGTTTTCAATCTCTGCTTTATGAAGGTATATTCAAGAATGTAAAAGTTTGAATCTTCAAAATTCTGGCAAAAGTTATCCGCAAATCTATTCGTAGCCTTCATATAAAGATAAAGATAAAAGATGAAAATTATATTCAACGCCACGAATAAATACGCTTTGAATAAAAAATGTATGTATTGGAAATTGATGTAAAAAGAAATGTGCACTGATACTTTCTGGTAGAAAAATATCTTTACTTCGCGACATGTGAAGAAGCTCAAAGAAGAAGAAACTCAACGAGCTACAGTGCCGGACGAATAGATAGCACACTTTAAAATTAACGTAATTTAGATTTATTTAAGGTAATAACCGAGATTCTAATACTATACAGATTTGTAAATTACTGTTATGAACATACACAAATAAAATAAAATTAGGTTACGCCAGTTTAAACAATTTTACTTAGAAAAAAAGAATTTTTATGGAAATACGGTGGAAAATAATGATGGCATATTTCACTAAGAATTATGTTGCGACTCCATGTAATTCCAAATAAAAAAAAACATGAAAAAAGTGTAAAATAATATTTTTTTGTTTAGGATTTAGTTTTCGAGAAAATCGAGATTGAAAATTTGCTAAGCGCTGTACATCGCTTATAGCCGGAAAAGCGTATGTACAAAGCAAGGTTTAAAACCTGGTTTTCTCAAAAACGAAATCCTAAAAAAAAAGAAGTCACTCTATATCTTTTTCATTTTTTTTTTATGAAGAATAACCCGGTGACCGCTTGTATATAGTTTCAGGAATACCCTGTACATATTTTTCAACAGGGTGATGCCGCGAATTTTTTTCTCGAGGATTAATCAGCAAGATCATATCGTTGAAAATTGTTGCGAAAATCATAACCATGCATTATGCAAATGGCAGATAATTTCAAAAGATTGCCGAATGATAAAAATGTGTTTAAGATGATAAGAAACAATTAGAACAAAAAACTAATAAAGAAACTTCGTAGATAATGACGACTGTTAATAAGTGGAAAGATGAAGCCACAAAACATTAGGCATTCAATATTATTGCTTGATTTATTGACATACATAATTTTTAGTTAAGTGTGCTAACATTTTGTCCGACTGTATTTCCATAAAAATTCTCTTTTTTTAAATAAAATTGTTTACACTTGCGAAATGCAATTTTATTTCATTTGTGTATGTTTATAGTGGTATTTTGCAAATTTATATAGAAACAGTATTTTAGTTGTAATGTTACATAAATAAAAATTACATTAGTTTTAAAGTATGTTATCTTTTTGTTAGATACTGTATTACCCCGAAATGAAAACTAGAGAGCATAATCGGAAACTTGAGACCAAGCATCCACATATTCGACACTTTCCTATCTTTATTTGAAAAACGATTCTATGAATATTGATTTGTTTTTGTTCTGGAACAATGTAGTTACGTGTTGATAATTAAGTGGTATTTTTATTTGTCGGACAAATTCTCGACTAATAAAATTATTTATTTCAAACACATCGAATAAAGATACTTATTTTATTAGGACCCTCCACAATATTGCATAAAGATGAAGAAATATCTTTTCTTCGTAACGTTTCTATAATTTATTATCTAAATAATGTACAACTCTGCTAGGTTGTCATTTGTTTCGCAATTACAAGATGCAAATGAATTTCAGCATAAATTATACTGCAAAAATATCGTACAGTATTTATGATGAAATAGTTGAAAATGTTAAATGCTAGATGTTTTTAATCGAGTAGTACATATATTTAATCGATCCAAAAGTTTCAGTCATATTACTACGAGATCGATTAATATTGTATTAAAAAATAATGCACCGTCAGACATAATAAAATTCGTTTATTAGAAGTAAGTTAAAAAGATTAAATATTTAAATTATGGAAAAAATTATAACTTAAGTTACATTGCACACACACACACACACACACACACACACACACACACACACACACACACACACACACACACAGCTACTGCAGTAACTCGAAATTTTATATTATTTTCACGATTCCCTTAGTTTCGTTAATATCATTTAGTCCAAGTAGACTAATAAATATACGATCAAACCCTACCAGAAAATCTGAAAAATTTAAAACACTGATTGCAATAGATTATGTATTGAGGAACAGTCTTTTCTCTATTCCTGCAAGAAAGAAACATATCAATTATTTTTCTTCCTCATTATTTTGAACCACAATTTTCAACAAAGAAGAAGCTGACAAAATTCTTTAATATATTAGGAAAGGTCTATGGTTTATTTAGAAATGGTTTCATAAAAAAGAAACGAAATACGTCGAGATACACCATATGCTGTGCAATGCTTCGAAATTCTCGTTTACGGTAAGCATAGTTTCAGGACAGTCCTGCCGTCCTTGACAGCAATTGCAGGGAATACTATTTTATGGCACCTTCAAGTGGCTTTCTCATTTAGGGTCTCCGACGAGAAGAATCAAGCCGTCAGAGGAATGACTTACAGACGACTCGAGACAATAGATACGAACATGTGTACGCTAGAGGCGAGCAGGACAAGGATGGCTCGCAACATCGAGATCCCATTGAATTAGGAAAGGACGAAAGAAATAGTATAAGCTTCTGATAGAATTGTTCGGTACCTACGAATGCATAGAAACATACGCCGCTTAAGTTATATAATCACTTTTAATGAAAAACAGCGATGTATCATTGACTGTAGTTTTCATAACAGTCTAATAAGATGTTGGATAACCCTTGGATTTGAGGACTGCATTGCATCTGTGTGGCATAAATTCAATTAATCGAACACAAAACTCAGTCGGAATTTCTGACCATATTTTCGTGATTGTTTCCATTAATTTTGCTTTATTGTTAAAAGATCCCATTCCCTTGTGATAAATAACCAATTGTCGGATTTCAAAAGACGTATTTCTTCCTTTTCATCCCATTTTCACAAGTAAAGCGTCTGATATCACCAATAATTTCTGTGGTACTGAGTTCTTACAACGAATTTTTATTTATTTATATACAATATGTGTTAGCGGCGTCGTCAATGTAATACAATATTTTACTCTGGCATCTAAAATGTTGTGTCCGAATATTTTTGCGACGTTAAATTTTGTCACAATCTTGTTTATCGCTTATTATACAAAAGAACATGTGCAATAACTAAACAAAATTTATTTTTCTACTTACTTTAAGAAGTGCTTTATTATATGAGAAAACGATTCAATAATACTGCCATAAACAATAAAAGGGAGCAATAATTTTTCTAATAATATCGTGTCCGAATATTAATGGGAGTCACGTGTATCTATTTAATATAAAGAATGTGAAATAAAATTGTAATAAGAAGTATATACATTCGGGTAAACGATGGAATAAAAAATGCTCAAAAATTACTTTTGCCTATATCTTCATCCGAAATATATTTAAAACATTAAGAACTTAATTTTGAAAAAAATCGAGAAAGAGCAATACTTATGAAAAAAATTAGCCTCATCGGCGTTCGCACAACGTTCAAAAGACTCGTATCTCGCTCGCTGCATCAACCAACGACGTTGTAATCATAACGAAGATTTTGTATATCATGCATATCATAGTTTCATATCTTGAATTTCGTGTTCCTAGTTAAGTAATCGTTTCTTTAAATGTAAAACCGTTTAATACTGCATAATATACTTATTAAGTGGACAATATTATACTTAACCAAGTTAAGTATGGAGAAAATGTCGAAAGTTTGGTTTTTATTTTTTATAACATTGTTTCACCCCCACAAAAAATCTGGCAGAGATTGCTGACAACATCAGAGATTGCTGCTTTTGGCAATATCCTCCGATAGAATTAAAATGGCGAAGACAAGATGTGTCATTTCCGAAAAATTTGCAACTTTCCGTTTTGTTTTTACGTTCTCTATTTTTTGTGATCACATTTTACGATCGAAAAATCTGAAAAAATTCTCTAACATGTGGCCTGTTATACAAAATGGATCAAATCTTTTTAAAAATTTTAAAATGCCATTGTTCATCAGTTGGTAAATATGAACAAAACTTTGAAACTGTTTTAAGTAATTATATTTAATTACATATTTTGAGGTTAGCAATCTGTTGTTAAGAAGTTAAAAATTTTTAGGTTAAATCACTGCATACTACGTCGACGTATTTTTCGTTTGCTCTCTAATGCGGCTCGGTTTGCGCCGAATGACGTGTTTATGATTAATCTATTAATTTAATCATTTTCCAGTTATTTTACCTTATTATTAATAAAAATATTAATACAACTTCGACAAACACAAAAGTAGACAGCAAATAAAGGATGGATATCATTATAATGTAATGCGACACTTTTTTATTTCTTATTTTTTCTTAACGATAATTGTAAGATTTTTCTCACTGTAATTGTGAGGTTTTTGTGATTAAATTAAGATCAAATACAATATAATTTTTGTAAGATCATATCTTATAAAATTACAAATTTTATAAAAAATATAAATATACTTTTCATATTAATACTTACTTGATTATAATTTATGGTAAAAAATTTGTTTGTTCTTATTTTAATCAGAAAAATCTTACAAACACATTTACGCAAATTTTATTTAAAAATAAACAAAAAGAAGGATGTTTCATCTTTGCATTATGTATTTTGTACCTGTTGTCCCATATTCAAGCCCGGATTAGATTACGATCCATGTGACTCGTTCGACTTTGAATTTTTTCGGCATGTCAAGGGGAGCCCCCAACCCCCCTCAGTAGTAAGTGAAAAACTACCTAGAACTACCATGCACTTATGCAAACAAAAATTACATGTTCTAAGCAAAATGACCTATGCAAACGTAATAAGTGGTACCACTCAAGAAGGAATTGAACGAATTTTCAAGAAACCAATCACATTACAAGATAGGCGTATACAATCCTGTATCACAGTCGCGATAACGTGGGAATGATTGGCCTCTCGAATGTATTTAGAATGTTGATTCAATTACGAATTATTTTAATCACGAGTGTAATTGAAATACAATATAATATATATGTATGTATAATTATTTGTTGTTTGAAAGTTTAAATGAAAGAGAAAACAATTACTTATTAATTATTTGAAATAATAAAATTTGTTTATTAATTACGAATACGATTTCAATTGTTACTTATTAATTATCATTTAATGGTTAAGTATTTATTATTCATGCGGTATACCGTGTCCAATAAATAATAATTACGTCGTAGTTATTAATAATATTTTAATTTATTTATTAAGTACATTGTAATTCGTAATTAATGTAATTGAAATACTTAGTATTTTGTAATTATACTCCTATTGAATTACAAATCACCTTGTATTTTAATTAAATGGCGATCTCAATATCGAATTACATTGTAATTGAATTACTTTGTAATTATAATTCCTTGAGAAATTCAAATGTTCGCCAGATCCTTATCCTTAACCGATAAGGATTTGATGAATTGTCCGCAAAAGACCGCAATTTCTAAAGAGCATTCCATAAATCGCTCAAGTACTTTTCCAACTAAGGAAAATCCACTGTAGGTTGGTTCCTCAACTTTCTCAACTCAACTTCCAAAGCTATACAATTACGCTGTAAAGGTCGTGACGAAGAAAGAGAGTCCCGCACAGCGGTGTGGCGCGTCCACCGCGTGAACGTTATAATTTTGAACATTATAACTTTTTCACCCGCTAGACGCGCCACGTCGCTGTGCGGGACTCTCGCACATGCGTCGCTTGTCCTCACTCCTTGCGTAGCCTTTTTCGTGAACAGGTTGGTCGTAACATATAAATTCCTTACAAACAACAAATACATATATAAGAGTGTGGTGACATGAAACAAACGTCTGACTTGCAGAATGTCTTGTCGAGCACTGTCGTTCGAGTATGTTCAAGTAGACGCAAGTGTAGCGCGAGGCTACGCCTACTAACAATGCTGCATGCTCGATAATTTCAATCCCCGATTTACATGGATGGATATCTCGATAGGAGTCATATAGTATTACATAAAAGTCATTGACGTACCATATCAGCCGCAAGTTTCGAATCGTTATCCCATTAAAAATAGTATGTCATTCCCATTCCTAATTATCCCGCACTTTTTTGCTAATTTTCCTTTCATATGTCAAAATTCAAGTGTTTACCCATTATTTCGTCTATAAACACTAATTCTCCGACTCAGAGAGAGATTTGCTTAAAAAATTCCACTCTCTTTGTTTTATTCACTTCATTGATGTACGGTTGCTTCCTCACAATTTTGCTTTTAAATCCTGCCCAATGTAATCTGAATCGTTCTTGTATGCATTTGATTTTTATTTCGTTCCTGGACTTTTGATACAATCTCAGACGCACTTATATCTGGCTTCTTTTTAATAATCCTAAGAATTTCATGTTTTTGTACTGTTAATTTTTTTGGTCTGCCACTCGGTGCAATATTCTTTCTTTTCTATATTTATTTACTAGGGTAAGTGGGTTATTTACTGTGTTTGTTCCGGCCGAATCGCGGACCGCGGGTCAACGCACGTTCGACATTCGATGTACGCCGTCTCGCCGTTTTTGTCGAATAAACGGCGAGGCGGCAAGACAATAACACGATCGACGTGCGTTGGCCCAACCGTCAAACGCTCGCCTCGGCCGTTGTAAACACGCGGCGTTTTGCCTTAGGAGGCAATGACCCGGCCTTCGACGCCTGACGATGCTTCTCCTTGAACATCGGCCAGGTGTCTATATATACTGCCGCAAATTTGATAACGGGGGATTTTTGGTAGACAACGTTATCGCTTATAGACCAGTATTATTCAGCGCCCATGCGCCCATACGAAGCCGTGCTTCTATTTCATAGTCTCAGTGAAGCCGTGCTTCACTTCGTAACAAATTCGTAGCCGTGCTGCAATTTATACGTCGAACGGAGCCGTGCTCCAAGAATTGTAAACGAGGACTGCGGAGTCCAACAAATAAATCGTTGTCGTCTCCTCACGACTTCCGGCGGTTATTTCGTGCCGTGCGCAACAGTGTTCATTAAAGTGTCGTCCTAAGTTTTCGACAAATTAAATGGTTTTCTTAACCCTTATCGCAATTCTTAAAATATTTAAAATATATGTTGATTAGTGGTGTGTGTGAACTCGAGATTTCCCGAAACCCGATGCTTGGAACGGGATGAGAAGATGTGTATCGGGTCGGGACGAGATCGGAACGACAATATTCAAGATTCCTGAAAACATTCGATTTCCTATGCTACCAATTATTACAAAACGACACATCGCCGTACCTAGTACAAAATTGACTAGCGAAAAGATGTTTTCAACAATTGGAAATATCGTTGCAATCGAGAGAACCAAGCTATTACATACTGTCATACGTAGAGAATTTTAAATCAAACTATACATATCTTACTTTTCCGGTTTGTTAAAAAATATAAAATTTTGCAAAATAAACTGCAACAATGGAAATCAAAAATTTTTAACTAGGACCATATTAAAAAAAAGACGCGCTCCCAGTATTTTAAGAAGTCCTAAACATTTTCGGAAAACTCGAAAGTTTCAAGATCCCGTCCTGATCCGTACTCGCACACCTCTAACATTGATGTCTATTATATAATATAAATACAAATTTTATGATAACCGAAATATATAAAGAACACAAAATAATTAACAAAATCTAATATAAAAATCAGTTTTCGATCGAATTACTGCGCTCTTAAAAAATGAAAAGTTAATTACTATGTGCCAGTAACTGAGCCTTTTCTAATTACCATGTGCCAATTTCTGATCACTCATCTAGTTACCGTGTGTCGATTTCTGTGCACTGATCTAATTAGATCTAATTTGATGTAATCAGTTCTAGGTAAATACTAAACTTCGAAAATTGTATGAGCTTTAGGTATCATAACTTATTATACATGTTTCAGTACTTGCAATATTATTTTAAAAAAGGAAAGAAAATTACGTGCAGGGTCCATACATTTCACAGATCAAGAAATTAACGTTAAATGCAATACGCAGTTTGTCATAAGAGGGCTCTGTAATCACAACGCACACATAAAAAAAGACATGAAAACTTAAAACAAGACGTAAATGTATTTAGGCAGTGGATTATTTATTATTTTTCTGTAATTTTGTCGAGTTTTATAGATATAATAGTTTATTCTTTTGTTTTGGAAAGCATGATTTCTGTATCTTTTTCGTCTTTATTTGCAACCTGATTCATAGGGCAAAATGACGTCAAACCATTATTAGAAATTTAAGAAGCTAGTTTCCGCATTTCATAAATCTTAGGATGTTAAACTTCTGATTCGGTTGTGAAAATTACAGGTGAAGGGAACTAGTCAAATAAAATGGTTTTCGTTCTGTGACACTATGTTTCCTGAAGCATTCTGTTATATATCTTGAATATATTAGATCAATTGAGAATAAACATAAGAAATTATCGTAAGATCGGCAGTACCCCAAAGTAGCCATGTTGCAGTAACGAGGACAATCGTTTCCGACTTCAAAATGTCGCGGCCACTTAACATATAAGCGACTTTTTAGTCGACATTTCGAGCTCTACATTTAATTATTATACAATGCACTAAAACACTTGACTGAGCATTCATCGCAGGTAGCTGTTAGGATAGCTGTTAAAGTGATAAGGTACCCTGCCAGTTATTGACCTAAAAATATAAAAATAATTGTCTGTTAAATATGAGTTACCTAGAATCATATGATACAGCAACCATTAACTGCTATTGGAAAAAAAATACTTAGTACCTAGAACTGTCGTAATGGGAACGTCAACTTCTGCCAATGAAACTCTTATTCAATGAAGAACGGCTCCATTCCATTCGTAAAGTAATACATTCAAAAATAGCATATCAGTCATCCCTTTCACAATACATACCTGGTTTGTGAGAAATAATATCCACAGCCTGTCTGTAATTTAAATGTCTACAAGCGAAAAATAGTTTATCAAGAAACTTATAAGAAACAGGAATGCCTTGCAGCGACACACGGTCGGCGATCAAATATCCATTCGAACTGTCCGCTTTCAGATGTGAGAAATATCTGATATTTAGGTGAGAAATATCTTCCCTGATGTTTATAAGCCTGGGAATGACTTTATTCTTTTACTATTTTCACGTGTACAGCAAACTTCGCTGATGAAAACGTCGCCAGCCGTGTACCGATACGGAATTATAGTCGTCGATTGTCAACAACTATAAAAACAAGTCGTGAGGATTAGCCTAGCTTCCGATGTAGCTGAGTAGAATCCATTCTTCTTTTAGTTTAATAGCGAGGTTAGGACCTCATCATCCGGTCTGGTAACGGTCAGATGTAGTTCAGAACAACACTTTTCCGTCAGCCCGGCCGTCTTACGGCGAGGCCATGTCTGTGGACCGTACTGATCTTTTGGTGTGAGTTTTACGATGTACCCGCGGTGACGTTTGTATAAATGGACCTCAAAGGTCGTTACGTTACCTTTCATTTGGCATCCTTACGGGCATTCTTACACTATTGTTTCAGATGCATCGTAATCGGCTGATATTGGCTAACGAGACCGGCGATACCGATGCTGCAACGAAGCATCCCGGAGGATCGAGAGCTTCCGAAATATTGAACCGAAAGAAACAGAACGTCGCGATCATTCTCCAGCATTCCAGGAACATGTCCAGGAAGAAATAAAAGAAGATCGCGGAGTCACCGCAGATATGTATCAGTTTCGATCGTGAATGTACACATGACCATTGTACCATTTTTATATCTTTACATTTTTACATTTTTATTAAATTATTTCGTCGTTAAAGTTATACTTCGAATACGCCCATCCCAATCCTACAAATACTCTGGCGGACAAAATGATAAGGAACCTCAATATTTCTGAGGATGAACACCTATTTGTTCATATACATGGAAAATGAAAACACGTCACAATATGGTAGTATTTTTGACGTAATACATGAAGAAATGAAATAAATCGTTCGATTCATTTGTTATTTATGCAAAAAAGTGAAATTTTGTGTGGACGAAATGATAAGGCACTTTAAATATGAAACAAAAATGCTTTGACGTTGTTCCCGTTTTGACCGGTGGTTAAGCTGGAAAATGAGGCCAACTCCGGGATTTTACAGGCTCCTAGGCAGATCACCCTACATAATGCATGATATTCGGGAATTCGATTCATGACGCAGGAAAATTCGTTCGGGTAGAGTGCCAGGCGAGACCACCTGAGACGCATTCGATTAGCCTATCTTTCGGACATCCGATCCCTTTTACCTGCGCTATCATGTACGCCGTTATAATTGTACATGCATTCGATCACGTACGCCACAATGACAAAAGGTATAAAGAGTAATAAAACAGTCGTTCATTGGTAATCAAGCATAATAAATTTCTTACCTTACTTATTAACTCTGTATTATTACGCCACGGCTAATATACGTAAATTACTGAATAAAACCGCGCAAGTAACATGCAAATACGAGGCATAATTCGCTGATCACAGCACAATACACGTGTGCCAATAATTAGGCCAGTATCCTCCCCCACCCCTATATGTACTTCGTTTATGCTAAAGTAGCGACTACCATTTGGGACCAATTGTTTTTTTCCACCTTGTGCCATCCACGTAGACCGAGAATTTTTCTCATCAAGTATATACTTAAAACCATTTATTTGTTGATCGCGTCTGCGATTCTGTAATAAAGACTCGACGTGTCTACATGTATTTAATCGTTTATTTAGGTTCAACCATTCCGACTAACAGTCTCCCATTCTGGGATAGTTCCAGCCCCGAACAGAAATGAATAACACATGGAAGGGATGAAGCTGGGTTATGTTAGAGGAGAAGGAAACACAAATTTTTTGAAAAGATGATTATTTATTGTATAATAAGGATGACGAAGAATTATGACAGAGGAAGAAAATTGTAACTTTGTTTTTAAAAATTCATTATTTAATTATTTATTTTTATTGGGATTATGGCTTGGATTATTTATTTACTGTACAAAGTTTTACTAAAACTTTTATTATAATTTTTATTTTAAAGAAGATATATGTACGTTATGCACGAACGACTGATCGCCCAATTTCAACTAACAGACCGCGACTGAATATCGTCCGCGTATATACCTTTTTGATGTGATCCTCTCCACCAATTAAAGACGGTCATTTATCGCGTTTTACATTGTATGCTACCGCTGGAGTGCTCTAACGACACCGGCGATAATGGGTGTGTATCGCGGTGTGTATTTATAAGTTACAGTTTATATTACCGCCTGTGCGCGCTTAAGAAACCGGCGCAATGAAATCTGATAATTTCGAACTTCAGTCCCAAGTAAAGTATAAATTAATTTTTGTCCGAGGCTACAGTTACTTTTTCAACAATTTTAGATTACAACTATTACTACTACTACTACTATTGGTTGTCCTTTTAATAAATATATGTACTATTAACTCTGAATACACTTGGTAATGATATAATGAGTAAAAGAAAAGTGATAATAATAGAGTACACCTATATCGGCCATGAATTGGATTTTGATGAAATCGAGTCGATTATGAATTGGGTACGAGGTGTGAAATCCAATCGAATAGAAAAATGGATCGTGTGCTACGAATTAGTTCGCGGTCAATTAGTATAACAACAATCCACCACCGTCCCTGATAGATCCGCATTTTTTAAAAATTTCTACGCAATACATCGTTCTTTTCTAGCACATGTCTATATATTTTGCATGTTTGTATTTTTTCAGAAGTAAACAAGCTGTAGGAACAAAAATGATGCGCAACGCAGGAGTCGACGAAATGAAGATTATGCAAGAAATGTTCGAAAAATCTCAAACCCATATTCATTGCCAGAAAGCATTTCATCATCGAGGCAGGGATGCAGAAGAAATCACGTGCACGAACCATCATCGCCAAAGGATTCAACATTGTGGACTTACGGTCCGTGGTCGAACAAGCTTAGTGATAGGATATTACTCACGAACGTTTGCGTGTTCCACCGGTTTAAGGAGCTCAGGATTAACAACAACAATGTGCGTCCCGACATTTCACCGGGACGTTCGAGCGACTCAAATGAGTTGCGAGCTAAGATATCTTGACGCAGTATTAGAACCTAATACTTTAGAAGAGACATTGTCAATTAAACAATATCAAGACCATACGATTCGTGCATTAAGAAATAAATTGGAAACAAGCGAGGAAAAACATTATGAATTAAGGGACGGTTAGTTTATAGGAAAATAGAAAAATTAATAATGATAAATTGTTATTTTACGTACCCGCGTGTTTAGAAAATAATATTATTAGGCTAATGACAATATATATATATATATTATATAAATATATATAAATATATATAAATTATTAGGCTCATGACAATTTGAGGCATGTAAGTATTGACAAAGTCATCGATGACATAAGACAAATATACTGGTTTCCGGAAATGCGACAAAAGATTAAACAATATATTAACAATTGTTTGAAATGTATTGAATTTTAGCTAATTAGTGGTAGACAGGAGAGGTTTTTGCATAGTTTACCTAAAGGTGACCTACCATTTCAGACAATTCATGTGGATCATTACGGAGAAGTGTGGAAAAGGTTTTATATATGTTTTGGCAGTAGTGGATGGGTTTATACCAAATTCGTTAGACTGTTTGCTTGTAGATCGACAAGATCTGAAGAAGTGATTCGAAATTTGACAGAGTTTGAAATGAAGCATTGTGTCAGATTGTTCGAAAAGTAAAACGATACCGCATTGTGAATAAGTTTAAGTTTGTGTGTGTTTGTATGCGTATTTGTTGCATTCCGTAAGACTTATTTTTATTATTTCTTATTTACGTTTTGTGTAATATGAATTGTATATTTTTTAAGATCTAACTCTTGGAAATAAAGTTGTGATTCTTTGGTGACCATGGATGGTCATTCTACAGTTCAGGATTGGCCGATCTGTAGAATGAATCGTGTTAGCTGTGAGATGCGATCGATAAGAAGATTGTTTAATACATTACGATGTTTATTCGAGCCGAGCCTTTGTGAAATAAACAATTTAAAACTTCGACTCAGAATAATAAATTTGCCGATTCATTTCCTACAGTATCATGATACAAATGTCGAGCGATCAGATCTGGGATGAGATCCTGACTACAGGAATCCTTCCCAACTCCCCAATAGTTCAAGAAACCGAGCCAACAACAAAACTATATCAGTCACCTCCTACGAAAATGCCAAACGAGAATACGCCCCAACCAAGGACCAAGCCATAATACTGCATGCTGTAGATGGTATTTCCGTCAGGGACTATGTATTAGCCATAGGAAAGATAATAGGCCCCAGATCTATCAAATACATATCGAGAATTTCAAACGGTAGGGTATGCACGTACCTAGATAACAAAGAAACTGTCAGCAACATAACAGCAATATTTAAATCAATTACCATCAGCAACATAAATATTGAAATCCATCCTATGATTTCGCCGACCCAACGTATCGAGCTGTCAAATGTAGCATCGATCATCCCAAATTCAGTAATTGAAAATGCATTTAGAACCAATAACATCAAACTCTGCTCAAGAATAACCGACCTGAGAGCAGAGATATCTGACCCTGAATTTGTGCAGCTTCAGACGTCAAGTATACGTCGATATCGACGTCCTGAACAAATTTCCAAGCACATTCTTAATTAATTTTGACGATACCCTACACAGAATTTGTGCCTCTACTGACAAACAGATTTGCTTATTATACAAAAGAATATGCGCAATAAATAAACAAAATTTATGTTTCTACTCACTGTAAGAAGTGCTTTATTATATGAGAAAACTATTGATTCAATAATACTATCATAAATAATAAAAGTGAGTAATAATTTTTATAATAATATCGTGTCCGAATATTAATGCGAGTCACTGTACTTGAAAGCAGTAATCACAGACCCAGATTTTGCAAACATATTAAGTTTCAGAAGAAGACAAGTCTACAAACTTGTTTATAACAAGTCTCTGAATATTCACCACTTCAGAGGAACAGATCTGCTTCAATTGTAATCAATCAAGCTATAAGCAATGTCCTAACAATACAAACACGAACGAAAACGGTTCCCAAACCGATCCGAATATAAATCCCCTCCCCCCGCATTAACGTATCAATCATCAATGATATATTCATATCGGTCAACGTATTGTCGAATATCAAGAAGGCAGGACAAATACAATGGAAATAGAGACAGAAGAATCCAACACAAACAAAACGGAGAATAAGAGACCGCTATCTATAACATCAGAAGAAAGCCATATCAACCCAATAAAATTAGCGACTTGAATTTCAAGATCTCTGCTCCAATAACATTAAAAAAAGATTAATCAAACGAACAGAACCACCCTTTTGCAACACGTGCAACCAAACTATGTCGACCAACCACGTCCTTTTCGAATGCAGAAAATACGAAATATCAAGACAAAAATACAAGATACTACCCGTCGTAAAATTCCTAAAGGAAACCAACATCTACCAAGAAATAAAAACAAGAAACAGGACAATAAACCGTCGCTAATGACATGAAGGTCGATGCGACGTTAAACCTGAAAAAAAGATTCTTGGTCTTTTCCACAACAGTTTTCTTGTACAAATTCGTTGTATATTACCATCGCTTATTAAAAATGAATATTACGAGCCAGGCTCGCGAACGAGAGTTAGTCGCGTTTCTTATAATTGTTGTTACAAAGCAGTTTAGTTATTAAAATTTAAGAAATCCCTACAAAATGCAAAATACAAAAGTGTTAGATAAAAGCAATGATAACGAATCCAGTGATAGTAACGTGTTTGCGCCAATCACAAAGCGTGTAAAGCGTATGATTATAGTTGGGAGTAGTGAAGAGAAAGGTACGACAATCATGGATTGTGGAAAGTAAAAAACACACCAATAGTTTGGAAGTATTCTGAACATCATGGAATAAAAGCGTCTATTTTAAATAATTTAAGCGAGAATCCAACAATGTTAGACCTATTTTTTATTACATTTGATAACATGTTTCGGGAAATGCTGACCATGAAAACAAATCGCTTCGCACATCAGACAATTCACGACGAGCGAAAAGACGGCATGTGGACGACACTTGGTATCCTGTTATCTTAGATGAAATAAAGGCCCATTATGCACTGTGAATTTTGATGGGTCAAGTGAAAAAAATCAAATATTTAACTGTATTGAACTAGAAGAGCTGTAGTAGAAACGCCAATATTTAGACAAACGTTGCCTTTTAAGAGATTTCGGCAAATTTCAAGATTTTTACATTTCTCTGATAATGAAACTGCTGATAGTAATCACCGACTTCTAAAGATAAAAGCTATCATCAACCTTTGGAATGAAAAATTTAAAGAAATTTACACACCCAATGAATATGTCAGTATAGACGAATCCTTAATGAAATATAAAGAGCGTTTAGCGTACAAACAATTCAATCCATCCAAAAGAGCCTGATTTGTATTAAAAATTTACAAATTGTACGAGGCAAGTACCGGTTTCTGTCACGGATTTAAAATATATACTGGCCAGTACAAAATTGATCGAAATGATAGTGCGTTAGATAACGTTGTGATAGAGCTGTCAAAATTTATAATAAACAAGGAATATACTTTGTCTCTGGATAACTGGTACTCTTCGCCAAATCTGTTTTTAAAAATTACACCAGAAAAAGGCAAACGTAATCGAGACAGTGCGCAAGAACAGGAAAAATATGCCAAACGCCAATCAAAAGCATATTTTGAAGAAAGGCGAATGTATATGAAGATGTTGCAATAATTTGATAGCTGTGAGGTGGAAGGACAAGCGCGACGTGTATATGATATCAATGAAACACGAAACTGCAGAGATGGTCGAGTAATCAAACAAAGAATTACAGAAAGTAATGAAGCCTAAATGTATCCTGGAATATAACAAGGTTATGGGTGCAGTTGATCATCAAGATCAGTTGTTTGCCTGTTTCCGAATCATGAAAAAAGTCATCGAAGGATACCGAAAACTTTTCTTTTGCATGTCAGATATGGCTCTGTTCAATACCTACATTATGCATAAAGCTATTCACAGTTGAAAAAGGGAGACTTATGTTGATTACGGTATAAATATAGCAGAAGCAATTTTACAAATTGTCGAATTACCGGACTACAAAATGCGTGGAAAATCTAGATCAGTTGAAACACCTCTTCGACTCCAAGCTCATACATAAACATAAAATTCGAAGCGAAACGAAGTGAGAATGCGCGAAAGGTAAAGTAGCTTCTGCCGGAATGTTTTAAGAAGTATCATACCGTGGAGGATTTTTAGAGTTGTACGTATTTTCTTATTAGATATTTATTCAAGGTAAACATTTTTTATGATTGATTTTTTTTGTTTATAATATGCTATGTAACAACAAAAATGATTTCTGAGGGTGAAAAAATAATGTACGTAAAATTTCAAAGCGACTGGATAACGGTAACCCGTGTCGCATCGGGTTCAAAGATTTGAAATTTCTATTATGTACGTTAATTTTAATATAAATGTGTACCACTGTTTTAGAGGCGGTACTAAATATTTTTTATAATGAAAATGTAATCTTACATGTATATAATATTATCGTGACTTAATTTAAAATTATACGTTATAATAAAATTAATTGAAATATCTTATAAAATGTTACATACTGGTCAATATACGGCTTTTATTCAGATTGATTTGCTGGCATCTGGATGACGTCACCGATAATCTTCTAATAGTTGTAAAATAAATTGTTTATTATATTCATTTTTCGTTATATATAATAAGCTATTACATTCCGTGATAAACTTCAAGCCTCGACTTATAATGTCATTAACTAATTTTAAATTCCTTACTATTTCTAAGGCTCTTTTATACGTTTCATCGCTTTTCGGAATGGAAGGATTATTATATAAAAATGCTCATTCCATTCAATCAGACACGAGAAAGCTTGAACATGATTAACTAGACATTATAAGTACGGTTATAGGAGAACGATGCACCCCGATACATGTCACACAATTTTTATTAGGCTCTCAGGAGGAAGAAAGAAGAAACGTAAATGAAGAAACGAAAGAACTTCAAGAAGAACCGCAAGATATGATTTTTCACAGTAACGAAATTGTGAACAGAAATTACGTATTCTAATCAAAAGAATAACATTTGAAACTGCACACGCTCCGACGAACTCTCCTCACTTTCTTTCATTTCTCAAGGCCCATACCCAATAATAACAATCACATTCACATTCTCCCTGTTTTTTATTATGTTGACTTATATGTCTAGTCATGTTTGGAATAATAGAAAATGTTACCTTTTATCTTTTGTAATAAACTTGTTCCGTTCCGTAGGACCTCCCGTAGACCGCTTTCGCGAAGGTTTATGGCGCGGACAAGCGAGGTTCATCTAAAGAGACGGAAACCTTTTTTCCATCTGCCGATCATCTGTGCAGTGTCTTCCGTCTTCTTAATGACCGCGAGGCGTCGTAAACCCGAAAGGCCCGGAAAACAACCCCGTCATAAAACTTAAGAATTTTAACGGGTCTTGGGAAAGTTTAGTCCCAACCGTCGCTGGGATGATATCTCAGGCCCCAGGGGACCTCCCGACCACGCAACTACGCGACACCCGCCTCTCCTAGGCAAGGCCCGTGTAGGACGATACGAGAGGGTGGTGACAAAATGTTTAGAGGACACTGATTGGGAAATCGTAATATTCGAGAAAAACCAATCAGTGCATCCCGGCGTGGAGGTGAGGTTCCTTCAGGAATCTCAAGTGGGGGTAACCTGCATAAAACAACGCGACCAGTCGGGGCGCGAACACTCACACGCGCGCTCTCTCTCTCTCTCTCTCGCTCTAGCTCTAGCTCTCGAGTACATTATAGTCGGTGATACGGGGTCGTGCATTCGGGCAGTCAGTGAATCGGACACTCTCTCGAGTTCACACGGAGTCGTTCGAATCGTTCGAGTCGTTCATCCGGAGTCGTTCGAATCGTTCGAGTCGTTCATCCGGAGTCAATCGGACAGAATCATTCGGGCACTTCGTCAATCTTCACGACCACGACGCGGCCGATCGGGCAGTAACCACCGACGGAACAGTGGGAGATTGCAATTCGGCTCAGTATCAACCGTAACATTGATACCTCGAGCCAGATCACGAGGCATTCCGTAGAATCCTCATCCGCGGCATAAATTCGCTAACGAGCGAATGCAATCGCGGGTCGAAAAAGCTCGACTCGCTTCGCATACACATTTTGGTCCTTCGAGCCGGATCCGCGACACATTCTGGTCCCTCGAGCCGGATAAGTGCGAAACAAACTGGTTTAATTGATTCGGTTAATCTCCCGACCACAAGTCTGGAAATATGTAGTCCTATGCTTTTCTGGCCAGTGCTCAGTCGATACACTTGACTAAACCAATTTCGCACCAACCGATGATTTTCGAAAAAGAATTTCATAATTTTGGTATTCTAAATAATGTTGTATATATAATAAATCTCACAGGTGTATTTTAAAAATTGGTGAAAAAAATTTCTTTAATGATATTACAATAATTTAAATCTCTGTAGTTTCGGGAAAATACTCTATATACTATATTGTAGTACTATTGGAAATGGGTAGATAAATAAAAGTAAAACGCAGTGAATTAAACTTATCCCTTTTAATTTATTAATTTGATGTACGAGGAAGGACCGTCTTTACTCTCCTGATTGCTCCAGGAGACTGAAGACTATTCACAAAGACGAAACCAAAAACGTCACCTAAAGACAAAGAGCTCTGTTCTATATACATATGAAATCATTGTTTATCTAATGGTACTCTGGCGAGACTCTCGGCGTCGATTCGTTTTTGTAACTTATATGCTAGAAGGAAAAACTTCTGAGTATTCAAAAGAGAGAAAATAATCCAATACGCCTCCTCAAAAATGAATCGACTCTGCTTTCAATGAATGTGTATTAACTGTGTAAAATCTAAATTTAACATTAATTATCAGTAATATATTTATAGTTCATCTTATCAACTAAATTTTTCGACTGACCTTCCTCGCACTGACTCTACTTCTGGGGCAAATACAAATGGTTCAACATTTGTTGCAATGAATTGGGAAAACCCAGAAAACCCAATCAGACCATATCAAGTACATACAGTATTATTTTTTTTTTCTTTCTTTTTTTTTTTTTTTTTTTTAGAAATATATATATCAATGGAGTCACTCCAGGCCCAATCCGACTCTGAACTCTCAGTATATCTGCAATTTGATTTTCTGTGGGAATGAAATTCAATATTATTACTTTTTCTTCAATTTGTTCTCGTGAAAAATGATGCTTAATATCTATATGTTTCGATCGCTTATGACTTGTAGGATTATTCGCAATGCACATACAACCAGTATTATCCTCGTAAATCACAATTGGATCCGATATAATTATATTAATACTTGTTGCTAATGACTTTAACCAAAGTGCTTCTTTTACACCCTCATACAGAGCCATATATTCGGCTGCTGCTGTGGAACTAGCTACCGATGATTGTTACTTTGTGTTCCAACAGATCGTACATTTTTCATACAACTTAAATACATAACCTGTAGTACTTCTTCGATTTGTACCACTACCACCTCCCCAATCGGAGTCAACGTATCCACTCAAAAAGTCTTTATAATCATTTTTAACATATGTCAATTTAATATCAGATGACCCTTTCAGATACCGAAGTATCATTTTCAAATTTTCCCAAAGTTCTTTGTTATTTTTGTTTGCATAACGACTCAAAATATTTACCGCTGCACTTAAATCCGGTCTAGTGCATAACATGATATACATTAAACATCCTATTAAACTTCTACAAGGTGCATCACATTTTTCATCAGAATTTAAAAGTTCATAGTTTAATTTAATTGGAAGTGGTGCACTGATTTGCTTACAATCACTCATATTAAACTTATCAAGTACAGTCTTTATGTATGCGCTTTGATCTAATGTCAATTTTCCATTATTTCTAGTAACTCTAATTGCTAAGAATAATCTAATTTCATCTAAATCTGTCATTCGAAATTTGTTCATCAAATAATCTTTAAAACTACGCATTATTTGAATATCTGCAGTTGCAACTACAAGATCATCGACATATAAAACTACATAAAAACTTTCCAAATACTTCCTCTATCTAAAATATAAATACAACGATCGCCTGCAGAATTTTTAAATCCTAAGTCTAATAAAGTCTTTTCAAATGTCTCAAACCAACGTCTAGCCGCCTGTTTCAAACCGTATAGGGTTTTGTTTAATTTGCAAACCTGATTACCATTACTATTTACACCCTCTGGGACCCTCATGTAAATTTCTTCTTTTAGTGTACCATTTAGGAATGCCGTTTTGACATCCATATGGTGAATTAATAAATCATGTTGATTTGCAAAAGCTACAATAAATCGAAAACTTGAAATTCTAGCAACAGGCGCAAATGTTTCATCGTAATCAACCATATACTGTTGACTGAAACCTCGAGCAACTAGACGTGCTTTATATTTTTGTGGATTTCCAAATTCATTGGTTTTAGTCGTGAATACCCATTTACAGTCAACAATATTTTTATCTTTTGGCATTGGTACTAGTGTCCACGTGTTATTTGTAATTAAAGAATTTAGTTCGTCTTGAATCGCTTGCTCCCATTGAGCTCTGTCATCACGAGTTTTTATTTCTTCAAACGAAGTGGGTATTTTATAAACAACTGACTGAGCGCACATGAGTTCGTAATACGATGTAGGACTGCGTTGTTTTATTCTCTCACTTCTTCTAATTTTCTTATCCTTTTTAACTGTATTTTCTCGACTTCGACCATTTCCATCTGCTTTATCTACAGATTTACTACCGCTAATACCATCTGATTTAATTTTTAAAACCTCAGTTAATTCATCATCATCAGATTGCAAATCATTTAAACTATTTGGTTTATCATTACCAAATTTCTTTAACCTATCTGATTTACCATTATCAGATTTCAAATCATTTAAACCATCTGGTTTATCATTACCAGATTTCCTCATCTTAAATTCAGCTGATTCTAATACTGTATCTTTGTTTATAGAGGTTCCTTTTTCATTACCCTCTTTCAAAACTGGTCGAGATTTTAAATAATTTATTTCGTCAACTATGACATCTCTTACTGTCATAAATTTTTCATTTTCAACATCCCAAACTTTATATCCGTTGGGTTCAAATCCAACTAAAATCGCTTTCGAGGATTTTTCATCAAATTTACGCTTTCTAGTCTTATTATGTACGTACACTGTCGATCCGAACATTTTTAAATATTTTAATTTAGGCTTTTTACTATGCCACATCTCAAATGGAGTCTTATCAATTTTCAAAGCCTTTGTTGGAGTCAAATTAATTAAATACGTAGCAGTTAATACAGCTTCTCCCCAAAATTCTTTTTCTAAACCTGCACAGTTTACCATCGCACGCGCCCTTTCTGTTATTGTTCTATTCATTCGCTCTGCAACGCCATTTAACTGAGGAGTGTATGGTACAGTCAAGTGATAACTGATACCTCTCTTAACGCAATATTCTTTCATCTCTTTTGATAAATATTCTCTACCGTTATCACAATATAAATTTACGATTTTTAAATTAAAATGAGCTTCACTCTTTGCGACATAGTCTTTGAAAACACCGAAAACTTCAGATTTATGTGTAATTAAATAAGTTACTGTATAATGCGTAAATTCATCTATAAATGATACATAATAATTTTTATTGTTAATTGTCGTGGGAGTGATTGGACCGCATACGTCTGTGTGAACTATGAACAAGGGCTTTGTTACATGAATTTTGTTCTTTGATTTTTCAAATGGTAACCGTGCTTGTTTACCGTTTATACAAGCCTCACATAAATCGTCGCTTGGTATTACTTTTTCGAGATGACTCATATCTTTAACCATGTGTTTATTTTTCAACTCTAAGAATTTTGTTTTACTCATATGACCTAATCGCTTATGCCACAAATCATAATTATTTCGATTACTATTATATACTTGAGAATTACTAACATTGACACCTTTTGCTAATTCAAATTCAATTACAGTGAAATTATTTGTGGATTTACCCTTCATTAGAATTTTACCATCTTCACTTATCTGTACTCCTTTTGCGTCGAAGGTGATAGTCATTCCTGCCTTCTGCATTTTTGTCACTGAGAGTAAATTGCATGGTATATCTGGACAGTACAGGACATCTTTGAGTACAATTGGAAAACCCGTATCGCTCGTCAAGTGGATGGTCCCGCTCTTGGTTGCGGTGTTGTAAACTCCATTCTTAGCTACCATAATTTTTATTGGTGGATATAAGTCAATTACACTTGTGAATACATTGTCTCGATTAATCACATGATCAGAGGCTCCAGAATCCAAAAGAAACATTAATTTATCACTTTCATAGTTCTGATATTCTCCAGTCATAAAGGCGAAACCTGATCTGTTGACATCGCGTTGCGTTTGTACCGCCTGGGCTGTGTGAGGCCCGTTGTTCTTCTCTCCCTCGTATCTTTGATTTCTTTTGAAATGGTAACAGTCCAACTTTTTATGACCATTTCGTCTACAATGATAACATTTTCCATGAGTCGAATTTCTGAAATTTCTGTGTGGATGAAAGCCGGTACGAAAATGTGAACCTCTGCCTCTTCGATTTCCACCTCTGTAATTTCCACCTCTGCCTCGGTAACTTCGCGAATAATTTCTGTTATTTTCTCGAGGAGATTCTGTTTCAATATGCAACACTTTCGCACTTGTATTTTCATTGGCATTCTGCACTTTTGTTTCATGATCTAAAAGTTTTGTCTTCACAAAATCCAAAGTAATTTCATCTTCGGTCATTGTCTCAATCACTGTTGCCACAGTTTCATACATTTTAGGAAGACTGCCGAGAAAATACGAAATCTTTTGACTTTCTGATACTGACACACCAACCGCTGCGAGCTCAGTTATCAATTCATAAAAATTTTCAAAATGTTCTTTCAATTTTGCATCACTTTTCATTTTTAATCTGCTCAATCGATTACGAATCGACACTTCAGTGGCAGCACTTTTTCTCTCATAAATGTCATCGAAACTTTCCAAAATTGTCTTAGCAGTACTACCAGGTGTATCATACCTTAGATAAGTGTCAGATAAATACTCCACTACAACACATTTGGCAATTCGCTCAGCTCTTGTCCACTTACTGGTCACTGGAACCGAAGGTAGTTCGTCAATCACTTTTAGCAAATTTAGTGTCGACCCGATGTAGCGTTCAGTGATGGTTCGTGAAAGAAATTATTCGTAATGAGACTTAATTCTGTTTGTACTATACACAGTATTGTACTATAAGGAAATTATACATATATCTGTTTGAACCGTTCAAACGAAGACGGTAACTCCTACTAACGTATAGTTTAAAGCTCACGAGAAAACTTTTGCGACCAACGTGTCCGCACTGTTTATAGTCATCTCCTCGTCAAATCTGAATAGTGCATAGAGCGGCTTGAGTACGAATCATGCATAATTAAAGTGTGGATAGTAAAGTATTATTATACTACTTTCATGCTTACTATAGCGAAGACAACCTGCAAAATTGACATCACTTTTTTCATCACTTTTTTAAATCGTGGGTTTAAACATCAATGTAGAGCATTATCAAAATCTGAATCATAATAATGTTCTATGTGAAATATATAATAGAATGAACCATCTACATCTTACAGTTGTATGTATTTACGTAATCGGAGTATGAAGTTTTGGAAATATGTAGTACTCAGGAAGGCTCATAAAGTGCAAAAATAAGTTAAATGTTCGACAATTTTCAAAATTACTAGTTCGTTATTCTTATAAGAGTTTATGTTGCAAATATATCTTTTCGTTGGGAACTCTAGTAGTGTTGAAACGATGAATTGGATAGTGGACTTTATAGTAAAGAACGCTAGTGTAATAACACTAAATATATTTTAACCAATAAGATTTGTACAGAGCAGCATAATATACAATAGAATGATAAAATCTATTGATGTATCATGAAGGTCACGAATTTATACGATCAAGCGATCAATTTATGATTACAAAGCTGTAGCGAAATTTGCAAGTGCAATTGATTATAGCGAAGCTAGGCTGCAAGCACAAAAGTATACAGACACTGGACTGCAAGAGCAGAGAACTTAGAGTTATATATACTAGCGCAACTATATGTATCTACGTAACAGTAGTTGATAACTAATGCCACGTTCGCGGTGTGAGGGCCTATTTATTTCGTTGTGAATATTGAAAACTAAGCAGCACTGAAAGTTCGTTACAGTGCACGAAGGCAATGACCTAACGAAGAGCGCTGCATGGGAAACAACGAAAAATAGGTAACGGATTTGATATTGGGATTATTGGAAGGTGATAAATACATTGCGACGCTGCAAAAAAAGACTGTTTGAAGTGTTTACTACGGGTTGTCTACCTGGACGGGCGTCGAACTCGAACAGCTGAGCTCGACTTAATGTAAAAAAACTAACGTCGCGCTAGAGTTCTTATGCATCGATCCAAGTGATACCAGTAAAGAGGAGGTAATGGACTGGCGATCTAAAATTGATCGATTTGATTTTGGAGATACGGGGCCATTTTCTTCAGTCTTCTTGCATTAAATGGGACATTCAGATTGAGAATACTCCATTTTTTATTACTGCAGAGCTATGCATTCTTGGTAGTTTGCAGAACATTTCTTGTACTCTACGCGCCCGAAATAACTAAATGTTTTCCTAAAATGGTTATAATATGGAGGAAGAAAAGCAGTGTAACAGTAGTCGTTCGTTTCATTAGTCGAAGGCAACTATGGCTGGATACGACAACGATACTTACCTAAGTATTAATTACAGGCAAATATAGCCATTTTCAAAGAATGATAAGTTAACTTCACAACTATCGACTTCAATTTCCAAAGTATTTCAGAATAATTGCTGATTAATTCAGGGTTACAAAATTTCAAATAGTGTACATAACTAGAAAAGTAACGCGCAGTGGATACATTCTTGGTATACTGGCAACAAATATTAATCACATAATGAAAAATAGCAAGAATGCACGATTCCTAGTAAATATTGAAGTGGAAATACAGAAAGCAGGAATTTGCTTGCTTGATGATTTACAATTTTTGCCGTCAACAAAAACCGATTGGGTCAACATGGAAGTTGAGTGATGCAGTTTTCATGTCAAGATTCACGTCAGTGTTCAGCAGATATCCAGATGACTATTGCGGAAGTAACCAACAAGAAAAGTAAGACTACATTGATCTGAATTTCGACGTACTTTTGAAGCAAGGCTTTGCGAATTGCTTTTGGATCTTCCATACCAAACTTTCCTGAATTTGGTTAACAGTCTGAAATATTTACTTCTCGGGGTGAACAGGACCGGAAGTGTTTCTGCGAAGCCGTGTATATTATCTATGAATCAAATTGTGCAGTAATGGTACCAAGAGTCATTGAAATCTGGATCGGTAATTTTTATTTACTCGTCATTATATGCTGTTGCCTTCCATTAATTAAAAACTTGCATCCATATTTGGATAACAAGCAATACAGCTTCAGAGGATTGATTTCTACATTGAAATCCTACTGCCACTAGAGATATTGCTTTCTTGAGTTCGTTGATCAATTTACTGGCTGCTACCTATTCTGACACGATTAAATCAAATACTCTAGATTTATAAAAATCCATGTTTAAAATGATCAAGTTGGAACATTCATTCGATGAAATTGATAATGCAGATTGTCTAGTTGTAGCAACTTTTGCGAGGACAAAACCTTGTTGTTGTCTATTAAGTAAGCTGCAAAGTTAAAAAGTAGGTGCGTCGAATCTTTTCGAGCAAACTCAAGCATTTATAGCATTGCAGAGTTAATGCAATTAATAAACTTCTTTCTGAGGTTTTTCATAGTAGCGTTATTGGTTTAAATAGGTCTATGATTTATATTGGACAGTATTTATCGCAGTTCTTCTTGTGAAATGGAATCGCATTGTATATTATGTGCTTGAGTACAAACGCTGTGTATTTCGAACCTACACTGATTGTGATACACTGCATTGGTTTTGGTTGAAGTACAGAAAAGACTCGGTCAGGAAAGAAATTTTTCATTCTTATTGGAGGTTTTGTAAACGTTTTTAAAAAAGACAGAAATGGTAAATGTTTATATTGTTTATATAACAGTACAATACATTCCTCGCAATATTTTGGGTCGTAACATTCCAATTTCAAAAAATCCTTCTCGGTAACATTGTTTTTATGTGAAATGAAGTCATTTGCATAATTTGGGCTTGATCGAGTTTCGGAGATGCGTTCGAGACTAGTTTCGGAATGACAATATCTTTTTCAGTAAACTTGACAATTTCGAATTTGACGAACGTCATCAATTATTAAAAACATATTTTATTTGGGACAGTAATTTAAATTGTTAGAATATTCAAAAATCTTATTTCTCTATAATCAGAAATAAATTATTTTTGATGATATAATTAAATAAGTCAATGCGGGTGAACTCCTGGGGCGAATTTTACTTCTGTATTCTATCGTATTCTGTAGAGGCTATTTTTATCGCTGCTATACAGGGTTTCTCAAAATAATGTTACTTGAATTGACCTCAGGAACCCTCCATTTCCGCAAGTAACATAATTTTGGTACACCCTCTATATGGTGTCAGAATGTTCACTTTACTGTACACTAGAGGTAAGCAGGGATCTGAGATTTCAGGTTAGAGTCGGGTCGAAAATTTTCTTTGAGTTTGGGTCAGAACCCGAAACTTTGGGTCCCGAAATGTTCAGAAATATAGTGTATATTACATATTACATGTTACTTGTGAACTCGCCACGAAATCTATATAGCGGGGCAGTGTCATTTGGGAGCCAATTTTGCAAGTAGCACCTTGCTTCTAGGCTCCTGGTGAAACGCTGACGAGTGGTTTTTTTTTGTTTATGCTGTGATGTTGGATCCGTTGCTGCCTGTAATCCAGACTTATCAAGTGAATTACGTGATTGTGGTTACCTGCAGGATGTAAAAAATTCATTTTAATGAGTGACTGAAGGAGAAAAATTTGCAAAAAAACTCGGGCTTGAGAGGATGCCGTTTAATAATATGGTAAATAATATGATTATATTGTTACGGTGACTTGTCCAAATCAAGTCGCTGTAATGTGAAACTGCCCTGTTGTGAACAACTCCTTAAAAAATAATAGAAGATAGGGGTTGCCACGGAAGAGTGTTACCAACGGACAATCGGAGAGTCTATATTCTTTATTGTAAATATATAAAATGCCGCGACGCGAGAGAAACGGAGTGATTCGCAACAATATGATAAGTAGAGGATAGGTGTGGAGAGGAAAGGAAGGTAGGGTGAGTCAGCGATGAGGAAGTGCGGGTGTTGGATTGAGTGAGTAGTGGTGTATTACCATTTATTGTTTTGGGTGTAATGGGGTCAAGTCAAGTTGAATTAAGATTGTACGTGGAAAAGTGCTGAGAGTTGGAGTTAACTATTTGTTAAGGCTCGAGAATTAGTAGGTTTCAAGATTATTGGAGTTGGGAGGAAGGGAGGGAAAGAGGAGTTCGTTGTTATGATTGTTGTACTTTGTTGAGCTTGTAGCTCCTGTAGTGGTTGTTGCTCTAGATGACGTGGAGAACTTCAACGTTGAGTGTTCTGTTGAGCAGAGGGAGTGTACAAGATCTGTGTGTATGGGCTATAATTGCCGCAGTTTGTTGGTTAAAGTTGCTTGAGATGCGTCAGGGACGGAGGTAAATGAAATGTAATTATTGGACGTGCGAATTGTAAAAAGAGATAATAGGAGTGCAATGCATGCAACCGCGCAGGAACATTTGCTATGTTACGAGCCGAGGGTCAGGCAGCTTTGCGTGGTCAGAGGTTCGATGCGATTGGGATTTTTCATAAGGGAGATTGCGTGGACCAGCCGATGCTTCTTTCAGCACAGATGGCTACCTAGTAATCAGGATAGGATTTGGATAAATTGGATAGGATGAATAGAATAGATGATAGAATAGAATAGAATAGAATAGGATGCCTCGTAACTTTTGCAAGAAAAATTGAAGATACACCTCGAGTAGTTGTTTATTGGTTAAATATTTGTATATTATTAAATAATTAATAATATATCATAAGTTAATTAAATTTAAGAATAATGTTAAGATGTAAAGATTTATAAATTTAGATTACTTCTTTTGAAGTAGAATTGTTAATTAATCTATGAATATATAAAGATATTTATTAAATATTAATTATTTGTTTAATGGATCCATTTCAATATATCTATGAGGACAGATGATATTTCTAAATTTATAGTTGATCTATTAAAAATATATTGAGGGCTCAGAAAAACTAAACTGAAAAGTATCGACTGACTCCTTGACGCTCTCGGGTCTCTTATTTATATTACGTCCCCCAAAACAGGCCAAACAGGCGTGGCCTGTTTTGGGGGACTCGCTGTCTTCTTTTACCCCCGTTTAGTTTGGCGGGGGAGACAGCCATCGATGAACCCTCGCTGTAGGGGCGCGCTGGCCGTTCGGCCAGGTAGCGGTACGCGGCCAGCGGCTTTCTCCGCGACCAGGCATGCAGTACATCTGGCAGTGATAAAAAATAAAGAGACAAAGGAATTTCCGGTTCTTGCAAACGTCAAGGACGTTTTCTCTCCGTCGACCCCTTGACATCTGCAAGCGGACAGTTTTATGGTTATTACGGTCGCCGACCGTGTGCCGCTACAATATATTAATAAATTTAATAATCCTGTGATTTATATTTTATAAATTAATAATATATATTATATAATTCTCTAATTATAGTTAATTAATAAAATATTTGAATAAAATATAGATAATAATATGTATTATAATAAAACGTAAATATATATTTAAATATGTATTTATTATACAGGGTGTCCCAAAAATGTCTCGTAATACGGAAATGTGGGGTAGCTGAGATCATTCTAAGTAACTTTTTCCTTCGCGAAAATGCAATCTGCAGCTTTGTTTACGAGTTATTAACGAAAAACACTGACCAATGGGAGGTGACGGCGCGAAGTTCGAGAGCCCGCAGCACGAGACTTTGACAGAAGGTCCGGACGGACTCGAGCCGCGTTCGAAGTATTGAACAAGTCTCGAAGCGAGAACTTTCCGGATTTTTTTTACTACATAATAGTGATATTTTAAAAAAGAACGCTGTTCACCTTTACTTTAGAACGTCTGAATAATATTTACTAATTTTTCAGACCCGAAATAATATGTAGTTTAACCGTGACAGCCGTTTTAATTTTCTAGTGTGCATGACACCTCATGTGTACCATATGGAATTTGTATGCAAGGTGTACAGTGAAGATTAACAAAGTTCGTAAATGATATTTTAATTTAAATAATTCCGTGTCCGAACAGAATTCAACGAATGATTTGCAAAGCTGATTTAATAATAAATAATCGCATTAAGAGACGTAAAGGATTTGTTTATTAGATCGATTTATTATCGATTTATTATTGATTATCGTGAGAATGTATCGATGTCCTCTATTGTCTTTAGCATATCGTTGAACCTCGACGATGTCGGCTTGTCAGAGATTGTTACGTAAAACAATACCAAGAAGTATAAAAAAAGAAGGAGTTGAGCCGTTTCCCAACTCTCTAACTCTTTATTACAAATAATACAAGTTTTATACGATTTACAATAGTTTATACCGAGTACAATAGTTCCGTAGCTGGTGGAGGATTCGTCAAGGCTGAGGTTTGGGGCGTTGGAGACTGGTATTTATATTGGTCTTTGTCAGGGGTTGATGCTTCCAGAACATTCGGCGACGGGGCCATGTGCAGGATCTTGAGTGGGTTATCTTCCGGATGACGTAGTGTCTGTGTGTAACATGAGAATGTATTGAGGCCCTTACAAGATCGTCGAGTCCTCGCACGATCACTCGCCTGCGCGGGAAGAAACGCCTCGCAAGAGCATGCAGTTCGTTCACCAACTTTACTTTCTCATCGCTCATGATTACCGCTGACACCTCTCTCTCTCTCTCTCTCTTGCTTTATCGGGTTCGCGGTCGCTTCAAAACGAAAGATGAACGAATTCTTCGTTTAACTTTATGCTACCGAGGTTTCTTCGGTTGCTGACGCTGCCACTACCGCAACATTTTTCTCATTTCTCGGTTCAATCATTATCTTCTTCATCTATGTTTCGAGCAGCTCTTGTTGTTGTTGTTGTTGTTTAATCTGATGTATTTGTTGACAAACGTGGTCGAGTCTCAACTCAATATTTGTAAATCTATCGTTCCAATTTTCGTCCACAGATATCGTTTGATTGGTTTCGCAGCAATTCCAACGAATGCTCGTTCTATCGAACCACCTGTTAAATTTATCAACAGACATTTCATTCATTACTGCAGTAACGAGTATCGAACGATTTAATTTATAATCAATCCGACTTCTTCGAAGTTCTTCGATTGCGGATATTATTTCGTTGTCGTGACCAGTGGGCCCGGCATTTTTCGATGCCATCAGCAATATCAAACGATACCCCAGCTCGTTCGGATCGTCCCAATGCACGTAATCGATTGGATTGTTGGTTACGCGCATCATCGTTGGAATTTGTTTACCTTTTCCGCGCAACGTCGAAAACATCGGTCCTGTGATAGTTTTGTACTTGTAACCCTTATTCCCCATTATTTGGTTACCTCGCTGATGCGCGCGCGTAGCGATGAGAATGTTTCTGTAAATATCCTTATCGACCTCGATGTACAGGTTCTCGTCGGGTATTCTTTTGAATATCAATTCGTAGAGACCTGATAACGATATCGTCGTTGCTTTCAACATCAAACGTGGTGTTTCCAAGTATCAGTTTGTCATTATAAAAATACACTCCGTACACGTTGTCCAAATTTTTCGGTGGTCCGCTAAAGGAATTGCGCAAGTATTTGCTGGCTAAAGGTCCAAGATTGTTGAACAAATGTTCGTATTCGTCGCGGTGCGATTCAGGACTTTTCAAAATGTTTCGCACCGATGATTCCAACGATGCTGTGGCCGTTGGAGACGATTCGAAAGCTTTCTCTTGTTGCTCCGAAAGTATCGTAAGTATCGTTTCGTGCGCCTTATTGCCACCCGCCTCGTTAAAGTCACTGTTGCCACTGTCGTCGTCGTCATCGTCGTCGTCGTACAACACATAGCCGATGTCATCGTTGGTAAGGACAGGGGAATATATTTTCTTTTTCTTCTTCAAATGCATCCTTGGCGTTAAAGCTGCTTCGTCATGCTTCCTCTTCTTCTTCTTGTTCCATTTTCTCTCTACTTTCTTCATAGAGAATAGCGACTGCGTTTACGGATCCAACGGCCGATCCGCTATCGGCATATTATCGTTCGCTTCCGTAGCTGTATTTTGAACCAGCTATTTCAACGGCTCCTCGATCGGGCGTAAATTCGTCTCAATGTTCGACTCCGTAATCATTTTCCCAACCTTCAGAGCTAAACTATTTTTACGTATGACATCACTGGTCTTGGCTATTTCTTTGGCGATCGCGGCTCGCCGGTTTTCCTTAGACCGACGCATATCGGGCGGTACGATGCGACTTCAACGACTCTTGCAGTCCAAATGAGCCCCGATCACAGCACGACAAATTCGTTAAACCGCGCCTGTAACGACCACGATTCGCAGGGCTGTCTTTGTCGATTACAAGGAATCCGTACTTGTTTCGCCAATACCTCGTACAAAGTGCGTTGAACGTTTCGAACGACATATCTGTATTCATATGATTCGTGACATCTTGATTGAATAGAATCACTAGATTTGCATTGTCGCGAATCAAATGTTTGGGTATTCTCGCGTACGATTGCGACAGATAGAAACAACCGATGTGTGAATGTCTGCCTATCGCGAAATATTCTCTCATGACATCCTGTTCGTCGCAAGCAACGTCGTCAAAGATAAATATCGAATTCGGCCGAGCATCTGCCTGAGGAATCACGTCCGCGTTGTCCGAGTAGGCAAAATAACCTACATCCCCCACGGACGAGAACAAGTTGCTCAAGTATTGATACTGTGGTTGACGCAGCGATTTCGAATACACGTACAAGTTTGCGAATCGCAGCCAATTCGGACTCTCCAACAGACTAATCATAACATTCGTTTTACCCGCTTTGGGAGCTTTGGAAGCGTTGACAGATGGCGCTGCTGGGGTGATCAAAACAATAAACGATGCGAAAGCTGCGAAGAAACAATTGGAAGAAGCGCGACGACACAATCGCGCTATGGAGGGCCGCGGAGTGTATCTCGCGCCGTACAAACGTGGAAAAGGAATGAAGAAGAAGAAGAAGTCAAAAGAAAGGAAAAAAGATAACTCGACGACGGACGTGGAATTGAAAATCGTCTGTAAAAAATTACCGCATTTTCGCGGAGTTTTCATGCGCGATGAATTGCCGAAACAAATATGGGTAAACGAACGAGGAATAGTGAATCTGGATAGCGGTCATGGTTCAGGAACGCACTGGGTCGCGTATATAAAACATGATTCGCGAGTCAGTTACTTCGATAGTTTTGGAGATTTTCGACCACCGATCGAATTGATTCGTTATTTCCGACCATCACGTACAATCACAAGATTTATCAAAGTTACGACGAAAGCGTGTGCGGACAATTGTGTGTGAAATTTCTGCGAGGAACCCTGATATAGTTCGTCGCAAGGATGTCATACGCGTTCACGTTATCGGGAAGAAGTAGCGTGTTAGCATCCAAGTACTTCCCGCCTATAGATCTCAACAATGCCGATTACGAACTGGGCCTGCTCGATTTGCAAACTTATTACACGATACCAAACATCAGTTCAAATATCGGTATTGGGATTTTGGCTTGGATTATTTCACAAATAAATATGATATTAATTCCATTTCTTAAACAGCTTTATTTTTACTTTCATTTGAGAGAAGGTATATGTACGAACTGACGCCTGCTTATATACCTTTTTTTGTGTGGTCTTCTCCACCAATCAGAGGCGGTCATTCATCGCGTGTTACATTGTATTCTCGGTACTGGGATCACTAACGGTCAGAGCACGATGTGTTCTAACGACACCGGCGATGGTATATGGCGGCATCTTTTGATATACAGTTTACATCACCGTCGGTGCGCGTTGACGAAACCGGCGAAAAACGTAATCTGATATTTTCGAATATCAGTCCCCAGAAAAACCTGACCAGACCATTTATTTCTTATATTAATTGAACAATGAGAAAAAAAATTCTGTTATTGTACGCCTATTCCAACTCTCATTTGGATGAACTTCTGTCCTGGAAGTGGCTTGGTCAGCATATCTGCCAATTGATGACCTGTTGGAATATATTTTAATATTACCACTTTATTCTCTACCTTTTTTTTTTTTTTATTAACGTGGGGGAAATCTGCTGGTCAGACACTCCCGACCCGCCCGAAGGACGGGACGGGGGTAGTGCGGGGTTTGACCCGCTAAAACCCCCACGGCGGCCTAGGGCGCTCGCGATTAGCGGGGGAGCCACGGGAACTCTCAAAGAACACAACCGCGGCTCCCCCTCGCCTGGCCGGCCACCAGGATGGAATAGCGGTGGCTGGCCGCGTTCCGGGGGGGGGGGGAGATTTATCCACCCCCCATGAATCATCTTGATTCGGCGGTGCGGGGGACCGCACCCCACACCGCCTCATCACTCCCAATATGGGGAGGACATCTTCAGTTGGCAGGCGGCGGGCAATTAAACCAGCATAATCTGGTACACCCACCGCCCGCCTGTTCTCAGCTGCTCGGGGGGGGGGGCTCTAGGCGTGGGCGCACACGCCGCACCCCCCGCTTACGGCGACCCTGCTCGGCAGCCACCTTCTGCAACATTACCTGTTCGCAGAAGGCGATGGCTGCCGCCCATTTTCTCGGGCTCTCCAGCATGGCCCCAACTAAGCTGGAGAGATCGAGGTCGCGACCAACTTCCCTTCTTAGGACTCGGCGCAGCACTGAAAAGGCGGGGCATACCTCCAGTGTACTTTATTCTCTACCTGCTCTCTGGTAAAGTGATATTTAATATCGATATGTTTCGATCTTTTGTGACTAGTTGGGTTGTTTGCAATACTAATACAACCATTATTGTCTTCATAGATTACAATGGATTCTGATATATTTACTTTGATACTGGTTGCTAAAGATTTTAACCATAATGCTTCTTTAACTGCTTTAAATAAAGCCATGTATTCAGCCTCAGTCGAAGAGACCGCGACTGATGATTGCTTTTTCGTATTCCAACTAATTGTATATTTTTCGAACAATTTAAATATATAACCAGTTGTGTCGTTTCCATCCCAATCTGAATCAGCATACCCTGCTGTCTATCAAGATGTTATCATGTGTACCTCTTGTGTACGTTAGTTTGATATCTGTCGTGCCTTTCAAATATCTTAAAACTCTTTTAAGACAAATCCATAATTCCTTATTTCTTTTATTTGTGTATCTGCTCAAAATGCTCACAGCTACACATAGATCAGGTCGCGTACAGATCATAATATTGTTACGTGCCGAGGGCCAGGCAGTTTGGGTGGCCGGAGGTTGCATGCAATTGGAATCTTTTTGGATGAGGTGCGTAGACCAGCCGATGTTTATTTCGACACGGGTGGCTACCTTTTAGGTTAGGATGAGGTGCGTAGACCAGCCAATGTTTATTTCGACACGGGTGGCTACCTTCAAAGGGGTTTGGATAAGGTGGTTGGAGGAATTGGTGTTAGGGTGCCTCGTAACTTTGTTAAAAAGAAATAAGGATATACCTCGAGCGGCTGAGGTATACCTTGGTGGGTTCTTACCTATTACTGGTTCGAAGCAGGAGATGGTAATAATTGAAGTGGAAACCAAAAAACTGGTAGAAACTAATTTATTGCGCGCTGGGTTTAACAAGTGTGAGTGTGTGTTTGTGGACTCTAAACGCGCTCTCAGTTTTTCGCACTGAGCCGGCGGGGGCTTTCGATTCTAGGCTGTTACCTCTGAGATTTGGTTGAAAGAGAATTTAACTCGATCTTGCTAATGTTTCCGTCTCAACGAATGTCACGAAACTAGCCCGCTTCCCGGTCGCGTTAGAGCCCTTTATATACTAAAATTTTATGGGAAAAATGGTAGTGGCGGTGTTGCTACGTGGTCCGGTTCCAGAACGTTCGTCGTCGTACCCCCTCGGAGGCACTCGACTCACGATATACAAATCCACCCCCGACTGGCTGCCGCCAGCCTGGCGTATGCCTTCAGGAAGGAATATAAAAAATACGTGGGAAGATTCCTCGTATGTTACAATATACATAAAACAACCAATAACATTTCGACAAGGTGCCTCATATTGTTCGTCTGAATTCAGGGCTTCATAATTAAGCTTACTTTCAAGTGGAGTATTTATGGGTTTACAATTATCCATATTAAATTTCTTCAATACTTTTCTAATATAAGTACTTTGGTCTAGAGTTATATTTTCTCCAGTCCTTTCAATTCTAATGAAACTGTTCATTACCTGTTCATTAAGTAGTCTTTGAAATTATTCATCGTTACGATATTAGCTGTCGCAACTACCAAATGATCGACATACAAAACTACATAGATATTTTTAGAAATTTCTCCTTTACCTAAAATATAAGTACAACGGTCAACTGGGGAATTCTGAAAATCTTTTTAAGAGCCTTTTCGAATTCTTCAAACCAGCATCTTGCTGCTTGTTTTAATCCATACAAAGCTTTATTTAATTTACAAACTTGATTCTGTTTGTTTTCAATTCCCTCAGGTACTCTCATATAAATTTCCTCCTTTAATATACCGTTTAAAAATGCGGTTTCTACATCCATATGATGGATTAATAAATTAAATTGATTAGCATAAGCAATTATAAATCTGAAACTTGAAATCCTTGCAATCGGAGCAAAGGTTTCATTATAATCTACTAAATACTTTTGGCTAAACGCTTTTGCAACCAGCCGAGCTTTATATCTTAATGGGTTTACAAATTTATCATCTTTTATCGTAAATACCCATTTACAATTTATTATATTTCTATTGCTAAGACTTGGTACTAATGTCCAAGTTTTATTCACCATAAGAGAATTAATTTCTTCTCTAATAGCTTGTTCCCATTGTTCACTATCATTTCTGTTATTTGTTTCCTGATATGATGCAGGAGTTTCACAAACTACCGATTGTGCACACATCATATAATCAATCGGCATGTCCTCTTCATCATATGAAATGTGCGGTTTCCTTTTAATCCTATCACTCCTTCTTGGTTCTGATAACATTCTTTTACTGCTATTTGTACTATCTGTATTTGTACTATTCTGAGAAGAAGACCTATCTACTGTTATTTCAATATTATCATTATGGAATTTTTCATTGATTCTGTTTGGATTTATACTCTCTAGTTTATCTGTTTTTCCATCAACAGACTTACTAGGATCACCCACTGATTTTGACTTTACGTCAGAAACATCAGTTTTATTTCCGATATTTTCCGAACTTAAACTATCTGGTTTGCCATTATCAGATTTCTTTAATTCCTTTATTGAGTTTGACATTACGTCAGAAATTTCAATTTTATTTTGAGATTTTTCACAACTAATCTCTTTAACATTTGCTACCGGCCTTGACTTTAGGAAATTAACTTCGTCAAATATTGTATCTCTGACAACGAAATACTTTTCCTTTTCACGTCCCACACTCTATACCCGTTTGTTTCATAGCCTGCTAGTATTCCTTTCCATGACTTTTCGTTACATTTGGTTTTACTAGTTTTATCATGCACATATACTGTAGAATCAAATATTCTTAAATATTTTATTTGTGGAAGGAGTGATTGGACCGCACACGTCCGAATGTACTATAAACAAAGGCCTTTTTACATGATCTTTATCTTTTTCCTTTTTAAACGGCAATCGTGCTTGTTTTCCATTAACGCAAGCTTCGCATAAGTTATTATTAGGTATTATTTTATTTACCAATTCGACATCGCTAATCATTCCTTTATTTCTTAACTCTAAGAATTTACTTTTCTCAATATGTCCCAAGCGTTCATGCCATAGTTCAAAATTACCTTTGATAATACTGTACATTTGGACTGAGTTTACTTGTTCATGCTTTATTTTAAAATCTATTGTAACAAGATTGTTCGAGGACTTACCCCTGATGATCACCTTACCGGATTTAAAAATCTGTACACCTTGTTTATCAAATACAATCGTATTACCCATACTTTGCATCTTTGATACATAGAGCAAGTTATATGGTACTTCCGGCGAATATAGGACGTCCTTCAATTCTCCTGCGACTCCTGTGTCACTGAGTACGTCCAGTGTGTCCCTTTTTGTTGCCATGATGTATTCTCCAGATTTTGTCACTGATATCCTGATCGGTGTCTTCAGCTCCTCGTTTTGCTAAGTCCTCCCTATTGATAATATGGTCGGACGCTCCTGAATCCAATAAAAATTAAACCCGTTCTCTTCTATCTTCAGTGCATTCCACATATCCTGCCATGAATGCAAATCCATCTGTATTTGCAGCATTTGTATTTTGCTGCACACACTGCACTGTTTGTAATGTTCTCCTGTTTTCGCTATTTTTATAGTCCATGGTTCTCTTGTGGTAGTAACAATCCTTCTTTATATGTCCTTTTCTTCCATACTGGTAACATTTTGTCACATGTGTTGCTTTTGTCTTCATGTTCGTAGACGTTTTATTTCGTATTTAAAAATTTCCACGTTTTTTTGTTTTTATAGGAAAGTCTTGATTAGTGAATCTCCTTTTATTATTATTTTGTTTAATTGCCTGGAGAATCTTTATACTTGAATCGGCATTCTCATTTAACAATTTCACCTCATGATCCAATAGCCTGGTTTTTACGAATGCAATACTTAAGTTGTCTTCAGCTAAAGTTTCAATAGCTGTTATCATTCCATCATAAGATGATGGAAGTGTTAATAACAAATGAGAAATTACATCTACCTCTTCTAATTTTCCTCCAGCTGCTTTCAATTCAGTGATTAGGCCATCAAATGTCGTGAAGTGTCTCATCAATGGGGTATCACTTTGCAATTTTATACTCAGTAATTTCTTTTGCAGAGCCAGTTGAGTGGTACACACGAGGTGTCATGCACACCAGAAAATTAAAACGGCTGCCACGGTTAAACCTCATATTGTTTCGGGTCCGAAAAATTAGTAAATATTCTTCAGACGTTCTAAAGTAAAGGTGAACAGCGTTTTTCTTAAAAATATCACTGTTATGTAGTAAAAAAATCCGGTAAGTTCTCGCCTTGTGACTTGTTCAATACTTCGAACGCGGCTCGAGTCCGTTCCGACCTTCTGTTAAAGCCTTGTGCTGCGGACTCTCTCGCGGACCCTCTCCCTCGCACCGTCACCTCTCATTGGCCAGTGTTTTTCGGTAATAACTCGTAAACAAAGCCCCAGATTGCATTTTCGCAAAGGAAAAAGTTACTTCAAATGACCTCAGCTACCCCTCACTTTTGGCTGTTAAAATAATCGTCGAACACCCTGTATAGCGGTATCTTTAATATACAGTTTACATCACCGTCGGTGCGTGTTGACGGAACCGGCAGAAACGTAATCTGATATTTTCGAATCTCAGTCCTAAGTAAACTATAAATTAATTTTTGTCCGAGGCTAAAGTTTCTTTTTCGACAATCGGAGACAATAAATTCTATTTCGGCGACGAGGGTGAGGAGATAAACATCCCGGACGGCTCGTACGAACTGGGGGCGATCAACGCTTACTTGAGGCGTGAGATAAGCGCGCGGTATCCTTCTCCAGCCAAAGATAACAACGATGTAGAATATCCGCTGATCCTACGAGCGATCAACAATACTATGAAAAGCGAAATTAAAAGCGCATATAAGATAGATTTTACGAAACCCGACACCGTGGGTCCAATCCTAGGATTCTCTAGGAATCGCATTCTATCACCGAACACGTGGCATGTATCGCACACTTCCGTGAATATCATTAACACGAATATTATTCGAATAGAATGCAACGTAACCACCCGTTCGTACGATAACGGGAAACTGATTCACACGATACACGAATTCGCGCCTAACATGTCGCCGGAGTATAAAATATCGGAAACACCGGCACGAGTCATTTACCTCCTGATCGTTACACGATCAATGGAAGATTTAACGATTCGCATCGTGGACCAGTCTGCACGTTTGATTGATTTTCGAAACGAAGAAATCACGGTTCGGCTGCACGTTCGTCGAATCGTCTCATAACCTTGACATAGCCGTTATGTTAATTCATAATAATAATAATAGGATATCGAATACGTCGAACATAAAAAACGGCGCGCCATTTCGACAATAAGGAGAAGAAGAACGGTGGCTCTAGAGAACAATGCGGTAGCGTTTATGTTCGACGAGATACGTTATGAACTGAACGGAGTGGAAATCGATCGGTCCAGAAATCCCGGTACAACGACGATCTTGAAGAATTACATCAGTCTGAACATTACGAAGAGCAACGCGCTTGTGATGTAAATTTTCACACTTAGATATATAAAAAACTTTATTTCATTCAAGCGGGTTACGCCTGAATATACAATACAATAAATGAACACAGTACAAATTTTAATAGTAACGACGGACAGCAATTTGATGTGTATGGGTCAAAACCCTGATTCCAACTCAATGGTCTGTCTTTGATGTGCGGTGATTTTATACAGGCTCTTATCTCGCTCCACGTGGAGCAGGCTCTTATCTCGCTCCACGTGGATCGTAGTCGGCTGGACCTTAACCGGATGTTGTTATGATGGTGTAACGGGGCGTGTAGGCTGTCACACGCTGTCCAACGCGGGCTGGATATACAGAAACGATGATCAACGGAGGGAAACTCTCACCGTAACGCTTACGAATTTGCTACATTTCAACTTTTGCGTGCATATGAACGCATCGCTAGACTTCTGCGAAGATTACAAACGCGTTGTAATAAATGCTCGGCACGGATTGATTTTGATTCGCGCGCGCAACGACGCTAACGCTTTACGAAGCTGGTCCGACAATGCGAAACCTGTCCTGGATTTGTATCAAATTCAATGGAGAATGTCGCACGTCGCTTTGGATGAAATACACAAGATGTCGATGCTGCGTATTCTTGAGAGCGAAAGAACGATCAGCATGAGTTTCCGTTCGTGGTAACTGTACAAATATCCGATGCTGCAAACAACCACGAAGCACACGTGGGCGATAAAAACAGCTCTGCAAATGAAAAAACCGCGGTACGTGACAATCGCGTTACAAACCGAAAGGAAAAACGATTTAAAGAGAAACCCTACCCAATTCGATTCGTGCTTATTATCCAATATTCGACTTTTTCTGAACTCGGAAATGTATCCCTATTTTCGATTGATGCATATGTTTTTACACAGCAAATTTACAAATTAAAAAATATTTTAAACTTTGTATTACATTTTTTTTATTCATCGTTGACGCCACCACCCTCGTTGTCGTCGTCATCGTTGATGGACAAAACGGACATTGCGCGCTAAACATATACATAACGTTGTTCGAGGATCGTACGGACAATTCCTGGACCAAAAGCGATGCTCCAACATGGGTTTGTCCCCGGCTTCCCACCAATAGAGTCCTATGCCGCACGCGAAGCATTCCACGAAATCATCCTCCCTCAGATAATAAAATCCAGCGATCGCGAGCTCCTCCGGCTTAATAAACGGGATCGGCCAATTTTCAAAGCTGCTAAGCCTGTCCTCTTCGCACTGATAATCCATACGTTCCTACGTTCTCTCTCTCTCTCTCTCTCTCTCTCTACAAAAAGGCGCCATAGAAATAAAAATTAATTCTAACTAAAAAAAAAGAAAAGAAAATGTGTTACCTTTCGATTTCATTAGCCACATCTAAAATACACGAACTTCGCTCAAACAACAATGATATTGAATCTTTTCTTTCGAAGTTTGCGTCCAGCAATGAAGCCTGCATGGTACGTGGTATTCTTGATACATCGGTTCCGCGATCAATGAATTGAATTTCGGACAGCCGAGATATTCCAAATTGAAACTGCCAACTCCTATTTTATTTAAAATATCCTTTTCAATATGCCCCCCTTTGTACGCGACGACGGGATCTTTGTAGTCTCGAACGAAATTTTTTATAATAATGCCAATGTCCTCTTGTTGATAATTCTTTTTCCCCTGGAAATTTTTAAATGAAATCCCGTGCACGAAATTCGAGACATGCCATGCAGACTTCTGATCGCTTCTGGATAAATCCATGTAGCGAACGTACAATTCGAATTCAAATAATTCATATTCGGCGGTATGAGCATCTACGATGGCTAATTCTTTACAATTAAATTTGTTGGCTACGAAGAAACCGTCCATATCGACAATAAAATCTATTGCGGGCATCTTAAACGTAAACTTACTTTTTGCAAAATATATGTCTATAGCAACACGCACCTTTCCACTGTACGACAACGATTTAATTTGCTCCGCGTTATGCTTCATCTATTTATTAACATGCACGCACGCGCACTTCACTCTCCACAACGTCGTAAAAATGCAAGCGCAGCCTCTCTAATCTACCCCTCTCTCTCGCTCTCACACTCCAAAACATTTCCTACAATGTAAAAATGCAAGCGCGATAAAAAACGCCACATGATTAAATTCAATAAGACAAGAAGACCGCTTAGAAATCGTCTCCAGACTCGTTACAAATGCGACGCATTCGTCGTGCGCGACGGTAACCGTTGCTACGCATCTATCCTCCATCTCTCTCTCATTCCTAAAAACCGCGCTTCGTTCATAGCGGACCAAGCGGAAGAGAGAGAGAGAGAGAGAGAGAGAGAGAGAGAGAGAAACCATATCGATGCGTCTATCCCCCTTTCTCACTCCACAAACCGCGCACGTATATTATTTTTCTAACGTTGACGTAGGCTTTAGATTCTGCAATCTCGGTCTTGCAACCTGCTCTTCTGTCCAACCTTTTGTCCCAACACAAATCATCATATTTGGAAATCTTTTTGATTAATTTCTTAAGCTTATTATGCAAAAACTTCATTGTTACAGCAATCAGGTTCGTTTCGTTCTTCTCTTTGAGCATTTGGTAGACTTTCAGATCCAAATCTACTTCAAAGAGATTAAAAAGAATTTCAAAGAAATTTCTCAGTACTCTTTCTCCCTCGCCGTTGGAATAATCTTTATCGTCTCCTTTAGTATGTAGTTCTGCTTCAGATAATATTTGTCTCTGGCAAGCTCCTCTAATCATCGAAAGAGAGAGAGAGAGAGAGAGAGAGAGAGAGAGCAACGGAGGCAGAATAATACAAAAATCTTGATCTAGAAACAGTTCTCACGGTAGTTGTTTTGATTTAAACAAAAGTAACCATATTCTTAATTTAATGATAAAATATATGAAAGTATATACTAATTAAAGTGATATTATCCGACATAAAATAATGTCTCTAATTATAATCTTTAATCATTTTTGCTGCTGGTTAATATAGTAGATTTGATATGTTTGGATTAAATGGATTACCAGATCTATCATCTGATGCTGCTGCTCTAAAATGATTTGTTATTAAAGAAAAGATTTTCATTTTTAGTTAGATAAAAAATGTAAAGGATAAACAGAAACAAGAGAAGCTTAATCAACCTTTGGAAACATTAAGAAAGAAATTGCCTGAAGACTTTAGATAGGAGCTGCTGCGGGTAAAGTAGATTGTTTTCTTTATTTCTTTTTTTCTTTTTTTCTTTGAGGATCTGATTACAGGTAGTAGAGGATTCAGTATAAAGTCTTTGCAGGAAAGTTGCAAGCAATATGCGCAACAAGTTAATCAGTCGAAGAAAGGCTCATGTTTGGGTAATGCTGTAAAAGAAGAATATGAAAACTTTGTGAATATATTCCACACATTGAATTTACTGCAGAAGACATAGGAAATATGGGTTCCGGTCCAGAAGTAAGAAATCTAAAGTTGAAAAATGTTCTATGCGGAAGTCCTGAAATTGAAGGAGAAATGGTGGTAATATTATTTATATGATGAATTACAGGAATCACATTTTGTACCACTTCTTAGTAATATTGAAAAAGATATAAAGAGAAGCATGAAAGTTTCTAGAGAGGAAGCTAGTGTTAATGTGATAGATTCAAACTCGAACAATATTTCCAAATCTTACATTTCTATGCAACTACGAGATATTAAAAATAACTCGCACAAACAAAGTGGTCATTCAAGGAGTACAAGTAAGGAAAATCGTGAAATTGGTGCAAGCTCTAGAAAACGTAAACATACTGTTACGGACAAAGATAGTAAGGTACCAAAAAGTGGGCACATTGATATAAATGATACTAGCAATGAGGATTCGGAATTTCTTAATGATTTACAAGATGGATCTAGACGGGATGGATTGAGTAATGCTTATCAACGTATTCCTCATCAATTGATTGGACTTATGTATCAATTAGACTTGTCGATTCTTTGCTTACTAAGGAAGTCCATATATAAACATAAATATCCTTCATTATCGTTAGCGTTTGAAAAGTCTGATATTGATAAGTTTAGTAACATTGTTCTTTGCTACGAGAAGAAGTCTATCCATCTAGAAATTGAAAATGTAGACAAATATTATACAGATAATAATATTAGTTATGCCAGATTATTTACTAAAGAAAATCGAAGTTTCTCCATGAATAATTACCTTAATAGTTTTGTTAAACATCTAATCTCTAAGACAGATGATTTATCAAATGATATAGAATACCTTGTTATCTATACTAATTCAAGCTTGAATCTTGCGAAAGGAAACAGATTAAAAAGGGGACGATTTAAAAACTTTTATCCGTTTAAATTTGATAGCATGGAAGAACGTGATATCATATTAAGAGACATTTTCTTTACAAATGATAATATACTAGGGCGTGGTTTTTATCAATTTGCGCGAGATAAAATAATAAGAGATGAAGTTTTAAAGCGATTAGAATTTTCGTCCGCTATGCAGACAGTAATAAAAGATAGGAAATATTCCCGGAAAGAAATAAAAGAAGCATTTTTGGATAAATTAGTATTTGCAGTTAATCAACCTAATAGAGAAGAATTGAACAGCATTATCAAAAGTGAAAGGGGAAAAAAAAATAGTAAAGTTCACGACGGTTATGTAGCATTACAAAAAGTTGTGTTACGTGATTTAATAGCTTCAGAAAAAGATGGAAAACTTGGAAGTTATATATCTGAAATTACATATGGATCCAATTTATTAATGTCCTTCTTACACAATATGTTCTTGCGTAAAAACATGTTTCTCATCAATTTTGAGGAAAGAAACTATGGCATATCTGTTGACGTCACTGTCAATTATAAAGATAGCAGTACTTGTATAAAGCCTCACAATACAAATAATAGTATTGGTTATTATCAGTTATTTCCTTCTGCCGCGGCAGTTGCCCGTGTGGGAGGGTGCGACGAAAGGGAGGTGAGGACCGGCGAAATCCGGTCTTCCCCCTCGGGACTTGGCACCCTTTGGGTCCAGTGCCCTACTGCGGCTGCACGCAAAGTTGCGGTTGCGGGAAGGCTTACTGTGGGCTGGACCCTGGCGACGGTCGAGGCACTCAGCGCCCGGCCCCTGCAGTGCTATCGCTGCCTTGGCCTAGGCCACACTAGGCAGCGATAGCACGGATGCGGCAGTCTGGACCACAAGGTGGCTGGCTGCACGGCGAAGCCTAACTGCCCGCTCTGTGCGGGAGCAGGCAAGCCGGCCGGCCACCGCCTCGGTAGCCGGGCGTGCCCTGCCAGCGCGAAACGCGGCAGGGGAAGCAAGGGGAGGAAAACCGCGGTGGCCAAGGCGGCGGCCACCGTGGCAACTAAGCCGAAGGTGGCACCAAAAGGTGTCACCATCGCGCCCGCGGGGGCGGATGGGGCCAAAGAGGCCCCAGACGCCACCGCTCCCGCGGCGGCGATGGATGTAGAGGCCTGCCCATAATGGGGCCCAAGGGCCCTATAATACAGGCCAACCTGAACCGCTCGACCAGGGCACAGGACCTTCTGGTGCAATTCCTGGCCGAGCGGGGTGCCGGGTTGGCCGTAGCGGCGGAGCCGTACAGGATTCCCGACCATCCACATTGGATGGGGGACCTGAGCGGCTCCGCCGTTATAATATGGGCAGGCCGGCCGGGGTCCCCGGCGTGCTCCGTTATCGAGCGCGGCCGGGGATACCTGGCCGTTGACTGGGGTGGCACCGCGGTTGTGGCGATCTACGCACCTCCAAGGTGGTCCCTCGAGGAGTTCGAGCAGTATCTGGACGGGGTGTGGAGATGCGTCTCCCGCTGCCAGCCCCGTCCGGTGCTGGTCCTGGGGGACTTCAACGCCAAGTCGCCGGCTTGGGGTTCCCCCGGGCAAACCCGAGGGGCCGGGAGGTGCTTGATTGGGCGGCGGGACTCGAGCTCCGTCTTTTAAATACGGGCTCGGTCCATACGTGCGTGCGGCACAATGGGGGGTCCATCGTTGACCTTTCATGGGCAACGCCCCCCGCCGCGCGCCGTATTACGGGGTGGAGGGTGGCGGAGGAGGTCGAGACACTATCAGACCACAGGTACATTGTTCTCGGCCTTTCCGCCGCCCCATCGACACCCCGACGTCGCCCCGCTGATGAGGGATCGCCTCAGCCGCGGTGGGCGCTAAAGCGCCTCGACCAGGACGCTCTGATGGCGGCAGCCCACGTCGTGGCCTGGCCGGCAACACCGGCCGGGCCAGTCGACGGGACAAGGGAGGCCCATTGGTTCCGGGGCGCAATGACGTCCATTTGCGACGTCGCCATGCCCCGGGCCAGGGTTTTCCCGAGGAAGGCGGTGTACTGGTGGTCGCGCGCGATAGCGGATTTGCGCACAGAGTGCGTTCGCGCGCGACGCCAGTGCGCCCGCGCCCGTCGACGACGACGTTCCGACGTGGAGCTGGCTATCCAGCTGTATGGGCGATACAGAGAGAGGGTGGTCGCCCTGCAGCTGGCCATCAGGCAGGCAAAGAGCCTGGCCTGGCGCGACCTTCTCGGCACTATTAACCGAGACCCATGGGGGCGCCCATACAAAATGGCGATGGGACGATTGCGTCACTGGGCGCCCCCTGTGACGGAGAGCCTGGATCCGGGGATGCTCGGACGGGTCGTGGACGCGCTATTCCCCGTCAGCGGGGAGGCGTCCCGGCCCGTCCCTCAGCTAGAGGGACATGAGTGGTCCCCGGATCTGGAGGTCGCGCCGGAGGAAATGGCCGGGGTAGTCAAATGGCTTCGGGGCAAGAATACTGCCCCGGGGCCGGACGGTATCCCCGGCCGGGTCTGGCTGCTTGCCATGAGCGTCTTGGGCGAGAGGCTGAGAGGCCTCTACTCCGGGCTCCTGAGGTCCGGGGTGTTCCCGGACCTCTGGAGGGGAAGTCGGATGGTCCTCTTAAGGAAGGATGGGAGGCCTGCGGATTCTCCCTCCGCGTGCCGGCCCATTTGCCTCCTGGACGAGGTGGGCAAGATCTTTGAAAAGATCATTGCTGCCCGCCTCGCCAGGCACCTGTCCCGCGTCGGCCCCGATCTGGCGGACTGCCAGTTCGGCTTCCGGGAGGGGCGATCGACGGTCGATGCAATTGACCGTCTAAAGTCCCTCTCGGACAATGCCGTGGCACGGGGCGGGGTGTGCGTGGCGGTGTCGATCGACATCGTCAATGCATTTAACACCCTGCCCTGGTCCGCCATTAGGGAGGCCCTGGTTGAACACCAGGTGCCTCCCTATCTGAGGCGGGTGATCGGGGCCTACCTGCGGGGCAGGTGGGTGGAATACCCGGGCCGGTATGGGACGATACGGAGGGAAGTGGACTGCGGGGTCCCACAGGGGTCCGTGTTAGGACCACTCCTGTGGGACCTGGGATATAACGCAGTCCTGAAGGCCCCCCTGCCCGACGGTGCCACTCTCGTCTGCTATGCAGACGACACATTAGTGGTCGCCGTCGGGGACACCTTCGAGAGGACCATCCGACGAGCGGAGGTTGCGGTGGCAGCCGTCGTCGCGAGGATCTACGATCTGGGGCTGAAGGTGGCCCCGGAGAAGGCCGAGGCCGTCTGGTTTGGACGGCCTTGGTCTCGGCCACGGGCCAGATCGTGGATCTGGGTTGGAGAAGCCTGCGTCGAGGTGAAGTCCGAGATCAAGTATCTCGGACTGATCCTCGACAGCCACTGGAGGTTCGGAGCACATTTCGGCCGTCTCGTCCCCCGAGTTGAGAGGGCGGCGGCCGCGTTAGGCCGCCTGTTGCCCAATATCGGGGGACCGGGCGATATGGTGCGTCGCCTATACCTAGGCGTGGTGCGGTCCATGGCATTATACGGCGCCCCGATTTGGGCGCCGTCCGTGAGGGCAAACCGGCGCAGCACATTGTTGTTGCGCCGGATTCAGAGGCAAATGGCCCTTCGCCTCGTAAGGGGTTACCGCACCACGTCTACCGTGGCGGCGCTTGCTCTGGCGGGAGAAATTCCCTTCGAGCTGCAGGCGGCGATGCGCGCCTATATCTATAGGCGCATATACATCGCTGGCCGGGCTCGGGGGGACCCGCCGGAGCAGGAGGCGGTCGAGGGCTTCGGGCTCCAGGCCCGGGGACTAGCGCTCGCCAGATGGCATGCGGAGCTTTGCTCCCATGCCGCCGAGCGCGTCCCCGGGGCTCTCCTGCCGCACTTCACCTCGTGGCGGGAGAGGCGGTTTGGCAGGCTCTCCTACCGTGCGACGCAGGTATTCACCGGGCATGGCTGCTTCGGTGTCTACCTGTGTCGCATCGGTCGGGAAGCGACGACGGTGTGCCACCACTGTGGCGCGGAGGCGGACTCGGCGCAGCATACACTGGAGGTGTGCCCCGCCTTTTCAGTGCTGCGCCGAGTCCTAAGTAGGGAAGTTGGTCGCGACCTCGCTCTCTCCAGCTTAGTTGGGGCCATGCTGGAGAGCCCGACAAAATGGGCGGCAGCCATAGCCTTCTGCGAACAGGTAATGTTGCAGAAGGAGGCTGCCGAGCGGGGTCGCCGCGAGCGGGGGGTGCGGCGTGTGCGCCCACGCCTAGAGCCCCCCCCCCCCGAGCAGCTGATAATAGGCGGGCGGCGGGTGTACCAGATCATGCTGGTTTAATTACCCGCCACCCGCCAACCGAGGATGTCCTATCAGGAGTGGGGGCGACGACAACTTGTCGTCGCCCCCGACGGCCGCCGGTGGGGTGCGGTCCCCCGCACCGCCGAAACAAGATGATTTATGGGGGGAGGATTAATCTCCCCCCGGGACGCGGCCGGCCACCGCCGTTCCATCCTGGTGGCCGGCCAGGCGAGGGGGAGCCGCGGTTGTGTTCTTTGAGAGTTCCCGTGGCTCCCCCGCTACTCGCCAGCGCCCTAGGCCGCCGTGGGGGTTTTAGCGGGTCGAACCCCGCACTACCCCCGCCCCGCCCTTCGGGCGGGACGGGGGTGTCTGACCAGCAGATTTCCCCCCACGTTAAACAAAAAAAAAAAAAGTTATTTCCTTCTAAACGGCAGGAGAAAAAGAATACATTTTCTGTGAATAAGTGCTTCGCTCTTTTCATTGAAAAATTAGAAAAGGATGAGAATATAAAATATTTTGTCATCTATACTAATGCAGACCTAAATCTTACAGAAGAAAAGAAATTCAAATATGAACGATCTAAAAATTTCTATCCTTTACAATTTACTAACATAAATATTAAAAAAAAAGGATATAAGATTTTAAACGATTGTTTTTGTATAAATGAGAATGGTCTTTATCAATTTTCGCAAAAAGAAATGACAAGGCTTTTAAATTTGTTAAAGCTGCCACCTTTTTGGCAGAAAGAAAAAGAAGAAGGAAGACTTTCTGGCGAGAGTGAAAAAGAAATTAAAGAGAAATTTTTAGATAGACTAATATTTGCAGTTAATCAGTGTGACAAGGAAGCATTGAACAGTGTTATTAGAAATGGGGTAGATGAGGGTAATGTTCCATATAATTGCGAAGAATTGCATGAAATAGCGTTACGTTGGTTAGAATCTCATGAATTTGGCCCTATTACTAAGGGAATAATGGAAAATTTGTTGGGAGATATAAAATATAATAGGTCTAGTTATCAGGAAATTGTCGAAAATATTGATGAAGAAATCAAATTTGCCAGAAGTGTAGTTGGCAGAGAAGGAATATCTGCATTTTATCAATTTTTAAGTTTCTTAATTAAGGGAGAAGGGAAAATATGTCTGGAGGTACTAAAGAAGGAAAGAATAAATTTAGCTACTATGTCGAGTATTTTGCATGTGACAGGAGCTAACGCTGCAAAAGCCATTAAAGACCTATATGACCTATGGTTTGATGAAGAAGGAAGTAAAACACAATATCTAAAAACTCTAGACAAAGAAGAGATAAATCAAAGTAATATTTCCAGTATTTTGAGTGGAGCAGGAGCTAACGCTGCAAAAGCCTTTAAAGACCTGTATGACCTTTTGTTGGATGAAGAAGGAAGTAAAACACAATATCTAGAAACTTTAGAGAGAGAGGAGATAAATCTAAGTAATATTTCTAGTATTTTAAGTGGAGCAGGAGCTAACGCTGCAAAAGCCTTTAAAGACTTACATATCCTTTGGTTTGATGAAGAACGAAGTAAAACACAATGTTTAAAAACTCTGGAAAAAGAAGGAATAAATCTAACTAATATTTCCAGTATTTTTAATGTAGCAGGAGCTAATGCTGCAAAAGCTTTTAAAGGCTTATATGATCTTTGGTTTAATGAAGAAGGAGGTAAAACACAATATTTCAAAACGTTAGAAAAGGAAGGGATACGTCTATCTAATATTTCCAGTATTTTACATGGAGCAAGAGCTAAAGCTCCTGAAACTTTTACAAATTTATATGATCTTTGGTTTGATAAGGAAGGAAACAAAAGACTATATATAAAAACTTTAGAAAACGAGAAGATAAATCTGTCTAATATGTCCAGTATTTTGAATGGTGCAGGAGCTAACGCTGCAGAAGCTTTTAAAGATTTATATGACTCTTGGTTTGATGCAAGAGGAAATCAAACACAGCGTTTGAAACATTTTATTGAAGGGGTCGGAGATGAGGGAAGTAACTTTACGTTGCATAACTTGTCTAGCATATTAAGTAGAGCAGGAGGCAAGGCTAAAGGTGCTTTTCAAGAGTTGCACAGCGTTTGTTTTAATAGCAAAGGACAAAGAACGGAGCTTTTAGAGGACTTCTACAACGCAGGATTTAGACCAAATAACTTGTCCTCTATACTATGTGGAACAGGAGCTCATGCTTCTTTTACTTTGAAACAACTGCATAATATTTCGTTTAATAAGAAAAGAAAGGAAACACAGCTTTTAAAGGATTTTTACAATGTGGGTTTTAGGCCGTGCGATTTATGTGGTATATTGAGTGCAGCAGCGAATAGTTTAAAAGAATTTCATGATTTTTGTTTTATAAACGAAACAAAAAAGTATTTGAATCGTTTCTTAATTGAGAAGAAAGGTTTTACACCAAAAAATTTATCTAAAATATTGCATGGAGCAGCAACTAAGATTTGTTCTGCTTTAAAAGATTTTCATGATATCTGTTTTGATGGGAATGGAAACAAAACACAACTTTTAAATGATTTCCATAAAGCAGGCTTTATGCCATGCAATTTATCTAACATATTATCCATGACAGGAGATAATGCTACTTCCATTTTAAGAAATTTCCATAAATCTTGTTTTAATAAAGAATCATTTTTAAATCATTTCTTAGCTGAGAAAGAGCTTTTTATGCCAAAGGATTTATCTAAGATTTTATATGGAGGAGGACTTGGTACTTGCCATACTTTTGAAAAGTTGCATGATCTTTGCTTTGATAAGGCAGGGAATAAAACAGATTATTTAAATAATCTTATAAAAAATAGCTCGCCGAATTCGATACTTAATATACTATATAAAAAAGTAAAAAAAATTAAAAAAGCTCCTTTGCTTTCTTAGTAGAAACGGGCCAAAGACAAGATTGGGATAGTTCACAACAAAATGATCCTAAGAGAAAAACCCGTAAGTGTACTAGTAATCAGAGTAAGAGCAAAGGAGGTAGTAAAAATAGCAACAAGCTCTCTGGGATCTTCTAGATAAAAGAGGAGTTAGCGTGACAGCTAGAGAATATCTTGATAGCCCGAGAAATAGCAAGAACATAGAAGAAGTGGTACAAGTAACCAATGTAATTACTTTTATAGTTCGAAAACGTGAAATTGAAGAAGCACAGCAAACATGCAGGCCGTAGCAATCTTTGCCAAAACAATTGGTTAAAGGAGCAATTAATTTTATAATCCACGAGCTCGCTCTTGATTTTTCTGCTTGTGAAAACACCTGAAATTCATCGAAATCATTTAATAGTGGAAGCAGTTATTTCTTCCTTGAGCCTTTTTGACCTTATAAAAACATAAAGTTAATTATTGTCGATGAAGAGCATGATTCGTCTTTCAAAAATAAGAACAGGAAATTATATACATACAATGCTCGAGATATGGCGATAATTTTAGCCAAATTTGAAAATATTCCGATCATTTTATCATCGACTTCTCCACTGTTTGAAAGGATCCATCATGTTAATAACGGGAATTGCAATCACGTGATGTTAACTAAGCGATTTGATGATGCAAATGGAACAGGCTATTAACGATACCTACAAGGAAGGGCTTTCTCCCACAATAATATGTTAATTTTGTTATATAGAAGAGGATAATTTATTTTTGTTAATTTTTTAAAGATTATTTGAGTAGTCTCACCGAAATATTTGTTTATAATAATAGATTTTAATTGTTAATTCGTCCACCGATAAGTTAAGATAGAGTTTGAATAAAGTTTATATATTGGGAGAAATAACGCTCTTTTTCCACCTTCACCGACGCGAGCCCCAGTGTTACATTTTTCTAAACTGCAGAGGAAAGACGCAACTAGCAAGCAATTCGTAAAATTGTAGATACGAAATTCGGCAGGGAGCGAACAGCTCGCTTTGCCAGTCCAGTTCTCTATAAGATTAACACTAGCTTCCTCTCTAGAAACTTTCATGCTTCTCTTTATATCTTTTTCAATATTACTAAGAAGTGGTACAAAATGTGATTCCTGTAATTCATCATATAAATAATATTACCACCATTTCTCCTTCAATTTCAGGACTTCCGCATAGAACATTTTTCAACTTTAGATTTCTTACTTCTGGACCGGAACCCATATTTCCTATGTCTTCTGCAGTAAATTCAATGTGTGGAATATATTCACAAAGTTTTCATATTCTTCTTTTACAGCATTACCCAAACATGAGCCTTTCTTCGACTGATTAACTTGTTGCGCATATTGCTTGCAACTTTCCTGCAAAGACTTTATACTGAATCCTCTACTACCTGTAATCAGATCCTCAAAGAAAAAAAGAAAAAAAGAAATAAAGAAAACAATCTACTTTACCCGCAGCAGCTCCTATCTAAAGTCTTCAGGCAATTTCTTTCTTAATGTTTCCAAAGGTTGATTAAGCTTCTCTTGTTTCTGTTTATCCTTTACATTTTTTATCTAACTAAAAATGAAAATCTTTTCTTTAATAACAAATCATTTTAGAGCAGCAGCATCAGATGATAGATCTGGTAATCCATTTAATCCAAACATATCAAATCTACTATATTAACCAGCAGCAAAAATGATTAAAGATTATAATTAGAGACATTATTTTATGTCGGATAATATCACTTTAATTAGTATATACTTTCATATATTTTATCATTAAATTAAGAATATGGTTACTTTTGTTTAAATCAAAACAACTACCGTGAGAACTGTTTCTAGATCAAGATTTTTGTATTATTCTGCCTCCGTTGCTCTCTCTCTCTCTCTCTCTCTCTCTCTCTTTCGATGATTAGAGGAGCTTGCCAGAGACAAATATTATCTGAAGCAGAACTACATACTAAAGGAGACGATAAAGATTATTCCAACGGCGAGGGAGAAAGAGTACTGAGAAATTTCTTTGAAATTCTTTTTAATCTCTTTGAAGTAGATTTGGATCTGAAAGTCTACCAAATGCTCAAAGAGAAGAACGAAACGAACCTGATTGCTGTAACAATGAAGTTTTTGCATAATAAGCTTAAGAAATTAATCAAAAAGATTTCCAAATATGATGATTTGTGTTGGGACAAAAGGTTGGACAGAAGAGCAGGTTGCAAGACCGAGATTGCAGAATCTAAAGCCTACGTCAACGTTAGAAAAATAATATACGTGCGCGGTTTGTGGAGTGAGAAAGGGGGATAGACGCATCGATATGGTTTCTCTCTCTCTCTCTCTCTCTCTCTCTCTCTCTTCCGCTTGGTCCGCTATGAACGAAGCGCGGTTTTTAGGAATGAGAGAGAGATGGAGGATAGATGCGTAGCAACGGTTACCGTCGCGCACGACGAATGCGTCGCATTTGTAACGAGTCTGGAGACGATTTCTAAGCGGTCTTCTTGTCTTATTGAATTTAATCATGTGGCGTTTTTTATCGCGCTTGCATTTTTACATTGTAGGAAATGTTTTGGAGTGTGAGAGCGAGAGAGAGAGGGGTAGATTAGAGAGGCTGCGCTTGCATTTTTACGACGTTGTGGAGAGTGAAGTGCGCGTGCGTGCATGTTAATAAATAGATGAAGCATAACGCGGAGCAAATTAAATCGTTGTCGTACAGTGGAAAGGTGCGTGTTGCTATAGACATATATTTTGCAAAAAGTAAGTTTACGTTTAAGATGCCCGCAATAGATTTTATTGTCGATATGGACGGTTTCTTCGTAGCCAACAAATTTAATTGTAAAGAATTAGCCATCGTAGATGCTCATACCGCCGAATATGAATTATTTGAATTCGAATTGTACGTTCGCTACATGGATTTATCCAGAAGCGATCAGAAGTCTGCATGGCATGTCTCGAATTTCGTGCACGGGATTTCATTTAAAAATTTCCAGGGGAAAAAGAATTATCAACAAGAGGACATTGGCATTATTATAAAAAATTTCGTTCGAGACTACAAAGATCCCGTCGTCGCGTACAAAGGGGGGCATATTGAAAAGGATATTTTAAATAAAATAGGAGTTGGCAGTTTCAATTTGGAATATCTCGGCTGTCCGAAATTCAATTCATTGATCGCGGAACCGATGTATCAAGAATACCACGTACCATGCAGGCTTCATTGCTGGACGCAAACTTCGAAAGAAAAGATTCAATATCATTGTTGTTTGAGCGAAGTTCGTGTATTTTAGATGTGGCTAATGAAATCGAAAGGTAACACATTTTCTTTTCTTTTTTTTTAGTTAGAATTAATTTTTATTTCTATGGCGCCTTTTTGTAGAGAGAGAGAGAGAGAGAGAGAGAGAGAGAGAACGTAGGAACGTATGGATTATCAGTGCGAAGAGGACAGGCTTAGCAGCTTTGAAAATTGGCCGATCCCGTTTATTAAGCCGGAGGAGCTCGCGATCGCTGGATTTTATTATCTGAGGGAGGATGATTTCGTGGAATGCTTCGCGTGCGGCATAGGACTCTATTGGTGGGAAGCCGGGGACAAACCCATGTTGGAGCATCGCTTTTGGTCCAGGAATTGTCCGTACGATCCTCGAACAACGTTATGTATATGTTTAGCGCGCAATGTCCGTTTTGTCCATCAACGATGACGACGACAACGAGGGTGGTGGCGTCAACGATGAATAAAAAAAATGTAATACAAAGTTTAAAATATTTTTTAATTTGTAAATTTGCTGTGTAAAAACATATGCATCAATCGAAAATAGGGATACATTTCCGAGTTCAGAAAAAGTCGAATATTGGATAATAAGCACGAATCGAATTGGGTAGGGTTTCTCTTTAAATCGTTTTTCCTTTCGGTTTGTAACGCGATTGTCACGTACCGCGGTTTTTTCATTTGCAGAGCTGTTTTTATCGCCCACGTGTGCTTCGTGGTTGTTTGCAGCATCGGATATTTGTACAGTTACCACGAACGGAAACTCATGCTGATCGTTCTTTCGCTCTCAAGAATACGCAGCATCGACATCTTGTGTATTTCATCCAAAGCGACGTGCGACATTCTCCATTGAATTTGATACAAATCCAGGACAGGTTTCGCATTGTCGGACCAGCTTCGTAAAGCGTTAGCGTCGTTGCGCGCGCGAATCAAAATCAATCCGTGCCGAGCATTTATTACAACGCGTTTGTAATCTTCGCAGAAGTCTAGCGATGCGTTCATATGCACGCAAAAGTTGAAATGTAGCAAATTCGTAAGCGTTACGGTGAGAGTTTCCCTCCGTTGATCATCGTTTCTGTATATCCAGCCCGCGTTGGACAGCGTGTGACAGCCTACACGCCCCGTTACACCATCATAACAACATCCGGTTAAGGTCCAGCCGACTACGATCCACGTGGAGCGAGATAAGAGCCTGCTCCACGTGGAGCGAGATAAGAGCCTGTATAAAATCACCGCACATCAAAGACAGACCATTGAGTTGGAATCAGGGTTTTGACCCATACACATCAAATTGCTGTCCGTCGTTACTATTAAAATTTGTACTGTGTTCATTTATTGTATTGTATATTCAGGCGTAACCCGCTTGAATGAAATAAAGTTTTTTATATATCTAAGTGTGAAAATTTACATCACAAGCGCGTTGCTCTTCGTAATGTTCAGACTGATGTAATTCTTCAAGATCGTCGTTGTACCGGGATTTCTGGACCGATCGATTTCCACTCCGTTCAGTTCATAACGTATCTCGTCGAACATAAACGCTACCGCATTGTTCTCTAGAGCCACCGTTCTTCTTCTCCTTATTGTCGAAATGGCGCACCGTTTTTTATGTTCGACGTATTCGATATCCTATTATTATTATTATGAATTAACATAACGGCTATGTCAAGGTTATGAGACGATTCGACGAACGTGCAGCCGAACCGTGATTTCTTCGTTTCGAAAATCAATCAAACGTGCAGACTGGTCCACGATGCGAATCGTTAAATCTTCCATTGATCGTGTAACGATCAGGAGGTAAATGACTCGTGCCGGTGTTTCCGATATTTTATACTCCGGCGACATGTTAGGCGCGAATTCGTGTATCGTGTGAATCAGTTTCCCGTTATCGTACGAACGGGTGGTTACGTTGCATTCTATTCGAATAATATTCGTGTTAATGATATTCACGGAAGTGTGCGATACATGCCACGTGTTCGGTGATAGAATGCGATTCCTAGAGAATCCTAGGATTGGACCCACGGTGTCGGGTTTCGTAAAATCTATCTTATATGCGCTTTTAATTTCGCTTTTCATAGTATTGTTGATCGCTCGTAGGATCAGCGGATATTCTACATCGTTGTTATCTTTGGCTGGAGAAGGATACCGCGCGCTTATCTCACGCCTCAAGTAAGCGTTGATCGCCCCCAGTTCGTACGAGCCGTCCGGGATGTTTATCTCCTCACCCTCGTCGCCGAAATAGAATTTATTGTCTCCGATTGTCGAAAAAGAAACTTTAGCCTCGGACAAAAATTAATTTATAGTTTACTTAGGACTGAGATTCGAAAATATCAGATTACGTTTCTGCCGGTTCCGTCAACACGCACCGACGGTGATGTAAACTGTATATTAAAGATACCGCTATACAGGGTGTTCGACGATTATTTTAACAGCCAAAAGTGAGGGGTAGCTGAGGTCATTTGAAGTAACTTTTTCCTTTGCGAAAATGCAATCTGGGGCTTTGTTTACGAGTTATTACCGAAAAACACTGGCCAATGAGAGGTGACGGTGCGAGGGAGAGGGTCCGCGAGAGAGTCCGCAGCACAAGGCTTTAACAGAAGGTCGGAACGGACTCGAGCCGCGTTCGAAGTATTGAACAAGTCACAAGGCGAGAACTTACCGGATTTTTTTACTACATAACAGTGATATTTTTAAGAAAAACGCTGTTCACCTTTACTTTAGAACGTCTGAAGAATATTTACTAATTTTTCGGACCCGAAACAATATGAGGTTTAACCGTGGCAGCCGTTTTAATTTTCTGGTGTGCATGACACCTCGTGTGTACCACTCAACTGGCTCTGCAAAAGAAATTACTGAGTATAAAATTGCAAAGTGATACCCCATTGATGAGACACTTCACGACATTTGATGGCCTAATCACTGAATTGAAAGCAGCTGGAGGAAAATTAGAAGAGGTAGATGTAATTTCTCATTTGTTATTAACACTTCCATCATCTTATGATGGAATGATAACAGCTATTGAAACTTTAGCTGAAGACAACTTAAGTATTGCATTCGTAAAAACCAGGCTATTGGATCATGAGGTGAAATTGTTAAATGAGAATGCCGATTCAAGTATAAAGATTCTCCAGGCAATTAAACAAAATAATAATAAAAGGAGATTCACTAATCAAGACTTTCCTATAAAAACAAAAAAACGTGGAAATTTTTAAATACGAAATAAAACGTCTACGAACATGAAGACAAAAGCAACACATGTGACAAAATGTTACCAGTATGGAAGAAAAGGACATATAAAGAAGGATTGTTACTACCACAAGAGAACCATGGACTATAAAAATAGCGAAAACAGGAGAACATTACAAACAGTGCAGTGTGTGCAGCAAAATACAAATGCTGCAAATACAGATGGATTTGCATTCATGGCAGGATATGTGGAATGCACTGAAGATAGAAGAGAACGGGTTTAATTTTTATTGGATTCAGGAGCGTCCGACCATATTATCAATAGGGAGGACTTAGCAAAACGAGGAGCTGAAGACACCGATCAGGATATCAGTGACAAAATCTGGAGAATACATCATGGCAACAAAAAGGGACACACTGGACGTACTCAGTGACACAGGAGTCGCAGGAGAATTGAAGGACGTCCTATATTCGCCGGAAGTACCATATAACTTGCTCTATGTATCAAAGATGCAAAGTATGGGTAATACGATTGTATTTGATAAACAAGGTGTACAGATTTTTAAATCCGGTAAGGTGATCATCAGGGGTAAGTCCTCGAACAATCTTGTTACAATAGATTTTAAAATAAAGCATGAACAAGTAAACTCAGTCCAAATGTACAGTATTATCAAAGGTAATTTTGAACTATGGCATGAACGCTTGGGACATATTGAGAAAAGTAAATTCTTAGAGTTAAGAAATAAAGGAATGATTAGCGATGTCGAATTGGTAAATAAAATAATACCTAATAATAACTTATGCGAAGCTTGCGTTAATGGAAAACAAGCACGATTGCCGTTTAAAAAGGAAAAAGATAAAGATCATGTAAAAAGGCCTTTGTTTATAGTACATTCGGACGTGTGCGGTCCAATCACTCCTTCCACAAATAAAATATTTAAGAATATTTGATTCTACAGTATATGTGCATGATAAAACTAGTAAAACCAAATGTAACGAAAAGTCATGGAAAGGAATACTAGCAGGCTATGAAACAAACGGGTATAGAGTGTGGGACGTGAAAAGGAAAAGTATTTCGTTGTCAGAGATACAATATTTGACGAAGTTAATTTCCTAAAGTCAAGGCCGGTAGCAAATGTTAAAGAGATTAGTTGTGAAAAATCTCAAAATAAAATTGAAATTTCTGACGTAATGTCAAACTCAATAAAGGAATTAAAGAAATCTGATAATGGCAAACCAGATAGTTTAAGTTCGGAAAATATCGGAAATAAAACTGATGTTTCTGACGTAAAGTCAAAATCAGTGGGTGATCCTAGTAAGTCTGTTGATGGAAAAACAGATAAACTAGAGAGTATAAATCCAAACAGAATCAATGAAAAATTCCATAATGATAATATTGAAATAACAGTAGATAGGTCTTCTTCTCAGAATAGTACAAATACAGATAGTACAAATAGCAGTAAAAGAATGTTATCAGAACCAAGAAGGAGTGATAGGATTAAAAGGAAACCGCACATTTCATATGATGAAGAGGACATGCCGATTGATTATATGATGTGTGCACAATCGGTAGTTTGTGAAACTCCTGCATCATATCAGGAAACAAATAACAGAAATGATAGTGAACAATGGGAACAAGCTATTAGAGAAGAAATTAATTCTCTTATGGTGAATAAAACTTGGACATTAGTACCAAGTCTTAGCAATAGAAATATAATAAATTGTAAATGGGTATTTACGATAAAAGATGATAAATTTGTAAACCCATTAAGATATAAAGCTCGGCTGGTTGCAAAAGCGTTTAGCCAAAAGTATTTAGTAGATTATAATGAAACCTTTGCTCCGATTGCAAGGATTTCAAGTTTCAGATTTATAATTGCTTATGCTAATCAATTTAATTTATTAATCCATCATATGGATGTAGAAACCGCATTTTTAAACGGTATATTAAAGGAGGAAATTTATATGAGAGTACCTGAGGGAATTGAAAACAAACAGAATCAAGTTTGTAAATTAAATAAAGCTTTGTATGGATTAAAACAAGCAGCAAGATGCTGGTTTGAAGAATTCGAAAAGGCTCTTAAAAAGATTTTCAGAATTCCCCAGTTGACCGTTGTACTTATATTTTAGGTAAAGGAGAAATTTCTAAAAATATCTATGTAGTTTTGTATGTCGATCATTTGGTAGTTGCGACAGCTAATATCGTAACGATGAATAATTTCAAAGACTACTTAATGAACAGGTAATGAACAGTTTCATTAGAATTGAAAGGACTGGAGAAAATATAACTCTAGACCAAAGTACTTATATTAGAAAAGTATTGAAGAAATTTAATATGGATAATTGTAAACCCATAAATACTCCACTTGAAAGTAAGCTTAATTATGAAGCCCTGAATTCAGACGAACAATATGAGGCACCTTGTCGAAATGTTATTGGTTGTTTGATGTATATTGTAACATACGAGGAATCTTCCCACGTATTTTTTATATTCCTTCCTGAAGGCATACGCCAGGCTGGCGGCAGCCAGTCGGGGGTGGATTTGTATATCGTGAGTCGAGTGCCTCCGAGGGGGTACGACGACGAACGTTCTGGAACCGGACCACGTAGCAACACCGCCACTACCATTTTTCCCATAAAATTTTAGTATATAAAGGGCTCTAACGCGACCGGGAAGCGGGCTAGTTTCGTGACATTCGTTGAGACGGAAACATTAGCAAGATCGAGTTAAATTCTCTTTCAACCAAATCTCAGAGGTAACAGCCTAGAATCGAAAGCCCCCGCCGGCTCAGTGCGAAAAACTGAGAGCGCGTTTAGAGTCCACAAACACACACTCACACTTGTTAAACCCAGCGCGCAATAAATTAGTTTCTACCAGTTTTTTGGTTTCCACTTCAATTATTACCATCTCCTGCTTCGAACCAGTAATAGGTAAGAACCCACCAAGGTATACCTCAGCCGCTCGAGGTATATCCTTATTTCTTTTTAACAAAGTTACGAGGCACCCTAACACCAATTCCTCCAACCACCTTATCCAAACCCCTTTGAAGGTAGCCACCCGTGTCGAAATAAACATTGGCTGGTCTACGCACCTCATCCTAACCTAAAAGGTAGCCACCCGTGTCGAAATAAACATCGGCTGGTCTACGCACCTCATCCAAAAAGATTCCAATTGCATGCAACCTCCGGCCACCCAAACTGCCTGGCCCTCGGCACGTAACAATATTATGATCTGTACGCGACCTGATCTATGTGTAGCTGTGAGCATTTTGAGCAGATACACAAATAAAAGAAATAAGGAATTATGGATTTGTCTTAAAAGAGTTTTAAGATATTTGAAAGGCACGACAGATATCAAACTAACGTACACAAGAGGTACACATGATAACATCTTGATAGACAGCAGGGTATGCTGATTCAGATTGGGATGGAAACGACACAACTGGTTATATATTTAAATTGTTCGAAAAATATACAATTAGTTGGAATACGAAAAAGCAATCATCAGTCGCGGTCTCTTCGACTGAGGCTGAATACATGGCTTTATTTAAAGCAGTTAAAGAAGCATTATGGTTAAAATCTTTAGCAACCAGTATCAAAGTAAATATATCAGAATCCATTGTAATCTATGAAGACAATAATGGTTGTATTAGTATTGCAAACAACCCAACTAGTCACAAAAGATCGAAACATATCGATATTAAATATCACTTTACCAGAGAGCAGGTAGAGAATAAAGTACACTGGAGGTATGCCCCGCCTTTTCAGTGCTGCGCCGAGTCCTAAGAAGGGAAGTTGGTCGCGACCTCGATCTCTCCAGCTTAGTTGGGGCCATGCTGGAGAGCCCGAGAAAATGGGCGGCAGCCATCGCCTTCTGCGAACAGGTAATGTTGCAGAAGGTGGCTGCCGAGCAGGGTCGCCGTGAGCGGGGGGTGCGGCGTGTGCGCCCACGCCTAGAGCCCCCCCCCCCCCCCGAGCAGCTGAGAACAGGCGGGCGGTGGGTGTACCAGATTATGCTGGTTTAATTGCCCGCCGCCTGCCAACTGAAGATGTCCTCCCCATATTGGGAGTGATGAGGCGGTGTGGGGTGCGGTCCCCCGCACCGCCGAATCAAGATGATTCATGGGGGGTGGATAAATCTCCCCCCCCCCCGGAACGCGGCCAGCCACCGCTATTCCATCCTGGTGGCCGGCCAGGCGAGGGGGAGCCGCGGTTGTGTTCTTTGAGAGTTCCCGTGGCTCCCCCGCTAATCGCGAGCGCCCTAGGCCGCCGTGGGGGTTTTAGCGGGTCAAACCCCGCACTACCCCCGTCCCGTCCTTCGGGCGGGTCGGGAGTGTCTGACCAGCAGATTTCCCCCACGTTAATAAAAAAAAAAAAAAGGTAGAGAATAAAGTGGTAATATTAAAATATATTCCAACAGGTCATCAATTGGCAGATATGCTGACCAAGCCACTTCCAGGACAGAAGTTCATCCAAATGAGAGTTGGAATAGGCGTACAATAACAGAATTTTTTTTCTCATTGTTCAATTAATATAAGAAATAAATGGTCTGGTCAGGTTTTTCTGGGGACTGATATTCGAAAATATCAGATTACGTTTTTCGCCGGTTTCGTCAACGCGCACCGACGGTGATGTAAACTGTATATCAAAAGATGCCGCCATATACCATCGCCGGTGTCGTTAGAACACATCGTGCTCTGACCGTTAGTGATCCCAGTACCGAGAATACAATGTAACACGCGATGAATGACCGCCTCTGATTGGTGGAGAAGACCACACAAAAAAAGGTATATAAGCAGGCGTCAGTTCGTACATATACCTTCTCTCAAATGAAAGTAAAAATAAAGCTGTTTAAGAAATGGAATTAATATCATATTTATTTGTGAAATAATCCAAGCCAAAATCCCAATACCGATATTTGAACTGATGTTTGGTATCGTGTAATAAGTTTGCAAATCGAGCAGGCCCAGTTCGTAATCGGCATTGTTGAGATCTATAGGCGGGAAGTACTTGGATGCTAACACGCTACTTCTTCCCGATAACGTGAACGCGTATGACATCCTTGCGACGAACTATATCAGGGTTCCTCGCAGAAATTTCACACACAATTGTCCGCACACGCTTTCGTCGTAACTTTGATAAATCTTGTGATTGTACGTGATGGTCGGAAATAACGAATCAATTCGATCGGTGGTCGAAAATCTCCAAAACTATCGAAGTAACTGACTCGCGAATCATGTTTTATATACGCGACCCAGTGCGTTCCTGAACCATGACCGCTATCCAGATTCACTATTCCTCGTTCGTTTACCCATATTTGTTTCGGCAATTCATCGCGCATGAAAACTCCGCGAAAATGCGGTAATTTTTTACAGACGATTTTCAATTCCACGTCCGTCGTCGAGTTATCTTTTTTCCTTTCTTTTGACTTCTTCTTCTTCTTCATTCCTTTTCCACGTTTGTACGGCGCGAGATACACTCCGCGGCCCTCCATAGCGCGATTGTGTCGTCGCGCTTCTTCCAATTGTTTCTTCGCAGCTTTCGCATCGTTTATTGTTTTGATCACCCCAGCAGCGCCATCTGTCAACGCTTCCAAAGCTCCCAAAGCGGGTAAAACGAATGTTATGATTAGTCTGTTGGAGAGTCCGAATTGGCTGCGATTCGCAAACTTGTACGTGTATTCGAAATCGCTGCGTCAACCACAGTATCAATACTTGAGCAACTTGTTCTCGTCCGTGGGGGATGTAGGTTATTTTGCCTACTCGGACAACGCGGACGTGATTCCTCAGGCAGATGCTCGGCCGAATTCGATATTTATCTTTGACGACGTTGCTTGCGACGAACAGGATGTCATGAGAGAATATTTCGCGATAGGCAGACATTCACACATCGGTTGTTTCTATCTGTCGCAATCGTACGCGAGAATACCCAAACATTTGATTCGCGACAATGCAAATCTAGTGATTCTATTCAATCAAGATGTCACGAATCATATGAATACAGATATGTCGTTCGAAACGTTCAACGCACTTTGTACGAGGTATTGGCGAAACAAGTACGGATTCCTTGTAATCGACAAAGACAGCCCTGCGAATCGTGGTCGTTACAGGCGCGGTTTAACGAATTTGTCGTGCTGTGATCGGGGCTCATTTGGACTGCAAGAGTCGTTGAAGTCGCATCGTACCGCCCGATATGCGTCGGTCTAAGGAAAACCGGCGAGCCGCGATCGCCAAAGAAATAGCCAAGACCAGTGATGTCATACGTAAAAATAGTTTAGCTCTGAAGGTTGGGAAAATGATTACGGAGTCGAACATTGAGACGAATTTACGCCCGATCGAGGAGCCGTTGAAATAGCTGGTTCAAAATACAGCTACGGAAGCGAACGATAATATGCCGATAGCGGATCGGCCGTTGGATCCGTAAACGCAGTCGCTATTCTCTATGAAGAAAGTAGAGAGAAAATGGAACAAGAAGAAGAAGAGGAAGCATGACGAAGCAGCTTTAACGCCAAGGATGCATTTGAAGAAGAAAAAGAAAATATATTCCCCTGTCCTTACCAACGATGACATCGGCTATGTGTTGTACGACGACGACGATGACGACGACGACAGTGGCAACAGTGACTTTAACGAGGCGGGTGGCAATAAGGCGCACGAAACGATACTTACGATACTTTCGGAGCAACAAGAGAAAGCTTTCGAATCGTCTCCAACGGCCACAGCATCGTTGGAATCATCGGTGCGAAACATTTTGAAAAGTCCTGAATCGCACCGCGACGAATACGAACATTTGTTCAACAATCTTGGACCTTTAGCCAGCAAATACTTGCGCAATTCCTTTAGCGGACCACCGAAAAATTTGGACAACGTGTACGGAGTGTATTTTTATAATGACAAACTGATACTTGGAAACACCACGTTTGATGTTGAAAGCAACGACGATATCGTTATCAGGTCTCTACGAATTGATATTCAAAAGAATACCCGACGAGAACCTGTACATCGAGGTCGATAAGGATATTTACAGAAACATTCTCATCGCTACGCGCGCGCATCAGCGAGGTAACCAAATAATGGGGAATAAGGGTTACAAGTACAAAACTATCACAGGACCGATGTTTTCGACGTTGCGCGGAAAAGGTAAACAAATTCCAACGATGATGCGCGTAACCAACAATCCAATCGATTACGTGCATTGGGACGATCCGAACGAGCTGGGGTATCGTTTGATATTGCTGATGGCATCGAAAAATGCCGGGCCCACTGGTCACGACAACGAAATAATATCCGCAATCGAAGAACTTCGAAGAAGTCGGATTGATTATAAATTAAATCGTTCGATACTCGTTACTGCAGTAATGAATGAAATGTCTGTTGATAAATTTAACAGGTGGTTCGATAGAACGAGCATTCGTTGGAATTGCTGCGAAACCAATCAAACGATATCTGTGGACGAAAATTGGAACGATAGATTTACAAATATTGAGTTGAGACTCGACCACGTTTGTCAACAAATACATCAGATTAAACAACAACAACAACAACAAGAGCTGCTCGAAACATAGATGAAGAAGATAATGATTGAACCGAGAAATGAGAAAAATGTTGCGGTAGTGGCAGCGTCAGCAACCGAAGAAACCTCGGTAGCATAAAGTTAAACGAAGAATTCGTTCATCTTTCGTTTTGAAGCGACCGCGAACCCGATAAAGCAAGAGAGAGAGAGAGAGAGAGGTGTCAGCGGTAATCATGAGCGATGAGAAAGTAAAGTTGGTGAACGAACTGCATGCTCTTGCGAGGCGTTTCTTCCCGCGCAGGCGAGTGATCGTGCGAGGACTCGACGATCTTGTAAGGGCCTCAATACATTCTCATGTTACACACAGACACTACGTCATCCGGAAGATAACCCACTCAAGATCCTGCACATGGCCCCGTCGCCGAATGTTCTGGAAGCATCAACCCCTGACAAAGACCAATATAAATACCAGTCTCCAACGCCCCAAACCTCAGCCTTGACGAATCCTCCACCAGCTACGGAACTATTGTACTCGGTATAAACTATTGTAAATCGTATAAAACTTGTATTATTTGTAATAAAGAGTTAGAGAGTTGGGAAACGGCTCAACTCCTTCTTTTTTTATACTTCTTGGTATTGTTTTACGTAACAATCTCTGACAAGCCGACATCGTCGAGGTTCAACGATATGCTAAAGACAATAGAGGACATCGATACATTCTCACGATAATCAATAATAAATCGATAATAAATCGATCTAATAAACAAATCCTTTACGTCTCTTAATGCGATTATTTATTATTAAATCAGCTTTGCAAATCATTCGTTGAATTCTGTTCGGACACGGAATTATTTAAATTAAAATATCATTTACGAACTTTGTTAATCTTCACTGTACACCTTGCATACAAATTCCATATGGTACACATGAGGTGTCATGCACACTAGAAAATTAAAACGGCTGTCACGGTTAAACTACATATTATTTCGGGTCTGAAAAATTAGTAAATATTATTCAGACGTTCTAAAGTAAAGGTGAACAGCGTTCTTTTTTAAAATATCACTATTATGTAGTAAAAAAAATCCGGAAAGTTCTCGCTTCGAGACTTGTTCAATACTTCGAACGCGGCTCGAGTCCGTCCGGACCTTCTGTCAAAGTCTCGTGCTGCGGGCTCTCGAACTTCGCGCCGTCACCTCCCATTGGTCAGTGTTTTTCGTTAATAACTCGTAAACAAAGCTGCAGATTGCATTTTCGCGAAGGAAAAAGTTACTTAGAATGATCTCAGCTACCCCACATTTCCGTATTACGAGACATTTTTGGGACACCCTGTATAATAAATACATATTTAAATATATATTTACGTTTTATTATAATACATATTATTATCTATATTTTATTCAAATATTTTATTAATTAACTATAATTAGAGAATTATATAATATATATTATTAATTTATAAAATATAAATCACAGGATTATTAAATTTATTAATATATTGTAGCGGCACACGGTCGGCGACCGTAATAACCATAAAACTGTCCGCTTGCAGATGTCAAGGGGTCGACGGAGAGAAAACGTCCTTGACGTTTGCAAGAACCGGAAATTCCTTTGTCTCTTTATTTTTTATCACTGCCAGATGTACTGCATGCCTGGTCGCGGAGAAAGCCGCTGGCCGCGTACCGCTACCTGGCCGAACGGCCAGCGCGCCCCTACAGCGAGGGTTCATCGATGGCTGTCTCCCCCGCCAAACTAAACGGGGGTAAAAGAAGACAGCGAGTCCCCCAAAACAGGCCACGCCTGTTTGGCCTGTTTTGGGGGACGTAATATAAATAAGAGACCCGAGAGCATCAAGGAGTCAGTCGATACTTTTCAGTTTAGTTTTTCTGAGCCCTCAATATATTTTTAATAGATCAACTATAAATTTAGAAATATCATCTGTCCTCATAGATATATTGAAATGGATCCATTAAACAAATAATTAATATTTAATAAATATCTTTATATATTCATAGATTAATTAACAATTCTACTTCAAAAGAAGTAATCTAAATTTATAAATCTTTACATCTTAACATTATTCTTAAATTTAATTAACTTATGATATATTATTAATTATTTAATAATATACAAATATTTAACCAATAAACAACTACTCGAGGTGTATCTTCAATTTTTCTTGCAAAAGTTACGAGGCATCCTATTCTATTCTATTCTATTCTATCATCTATTCTATTCATCCTATCCAATTTATCCAAATCCTATCCTGATTACTAGGTAGCCATCTGTGCTGAAAGAAGCATCGGCTGGTCCACGCAATCTCCCTTATGAAAAATCCCAATCGCATCGAACCTCTGACCACGCAAAGCTGCCTGACCCTCGGCTCGTAACATAGCAAATGTTCCTGCGCGGTTGCATGCATTGCACTCCTATTATCTCTTTTTACAATTCGCACGTCCAATAATTACATTTCATTTACCTCCGTCCCTGACGCATCTCAAGCAACTTTAACCAACAAACTGCGGCAATTATAGCCCATACACACAGATCTTGTACACTCCCTCTGCTCAACAGAACACTCAACGTTGAAGTTCTCCACGTCATCTAGAGCAACAACCACTACAGGAGCTACAAGCTCAACAAAGTACAACAATCATAACAACGAACTCCTCTTTCCCTCCCTTCCTCCCAACTCCAATAATCTTGAAACCTACTAATTCTCGAGCCTTAACAAATAGTTAACTCCAACTCTCAGCACTTTTCCACGTACAATCTTAATTCAACTTGACTTGACCCCATTACACCCAAAACAATAAATGGTAATACACCACTACTCACTCAATCCAACACCCGCACTTCCTCATCGCTGACTCACCCTACCTTCCTTTCCTCTCCACACCTATCCTCTACTTATCATATTGTTGCGAATCACTCCGTTTCTCTCGCGTCGCGGCATTTTATATATTTACAATAAAGAATATAGACTCTCCGATTGTCCGTTGGTAACACTCTTCCGTGGCAACCCCTATCTTCTATTATTTTTTAAGGAGTTGTTCACAACAGGGCAGTTTCACATTACAGCGACTTGATTTGGACAAGTCACCGTAACAATATAATCATATTATTTACCATATTATTAAACGGCATCCTCTCAAGCCCGAGTTTTTTTGCAAATTTTTCTCCTTCAGTCACTCATTAAAATGAATTTTTTACATCCTGCAGGTAACCACAATCACGTAATTCACTTGATAAGTCTGGATTACAGGCAGCAACGGATCCAACATCACAGCATAAACAAAAAAAAACCACTCGTCAGCGTTTCACCAGGAGCCTAGAAGCAAGGTGCTACTTGCAAAATTGGCTCCCAAATGACACTGCCCCGCTATATAGATTTCGTGGCGAGTTCACAAGTAACATGTAATATGTAATATACACTATATTTCTGAACATTTCGGGACCCAAAGTTTCGGGTTCTGACCCAAACTCAAAGAAAATTTTCGACCCGACTCTAACCTGAAATCTCAGATCCCTGCTTACCTCTAGTGTACAGTAAAGTGAACATTCTGACACCATATAGAGGGTGTACCAAAATTATGTTACTTGCGGAAATGGAGGGTTCCTGAGGTCAATTCAAGTAACATTATTTTGAGAAACCCTGTATAGCAGCGATAAAAATAGCCTCTACAGAATACGATAGAATACAGAAGTAAAATTCGCCCCAGGAGTTCACCCGCATTGACTTATTTAATTATATCATCAAAAATAATTTATTTCTGATTATAGAGAAATAAGATTTTTGAATATTCTAACAATTTAAATTACTGTCCCAAATAAAATATGTTTTTAATAATTGATGACGTTCGTCAAATTCGAAATTGTCAAGTTTACTGAAAAAGATATTGTCATTCCGAAACTAGTCTCGAACGCATCTCCGAAACTCGATCAAGCCCAAATTATGCAAATGACTTCATTTCACATAAAAACAATGTTACCGAGAAGGATTTTTTGAAATTGGAATGTTACGACCCAAAATATTGCGAGGAATGTATTGTACTGTTATATAAACAATATAAACATTTACCATTTCTGTCTGTTTTAAAAACGTTTACAAAACCTCCAATAAGAATGAAAAATTTCTTTCCTGACCGAGTCTTTTCTGTACTTCAACCAAAACCAATGCAGTGTATCACAATCAGTGTAGGTTCGAAATACACAGCGTTTGTACTCAAGCACATAATATACAATGCGATTCCATTTCACAAGAAGAACTGCGATAAATACTGTCCAATATAAATCATAGACCTATTTAAACCAATAACGCTACTATGAAAAACCTCAGAAAGAAGTTTATTAATTGCATTAACTCTGCAATGCTATAAATGCTTGAGTTTGCTCGAAAAGATTCGACGCACCTACTTTTTAACTTTGCAGCTTACTTAATAGACAACAACAAGGTTTTGTCCTCGCAAAAGTTGCTACAACTAGACAATCTGCATTATCAATTTCATCGAATGAATGTTCCAACTTGATCATTTTAAACATGGATTTTTATAAATCTAGAGTATTTGATTTAATCGTGTCAGAATAGGTAGCAGCCAGTAAATTGATCAACGAACTCAAGAAAGCAATATCTCTAGTGGCAGTAGGATTTCAATGTAGAAATCAATCCTCTGAAGCTGTATTGCTTGTTATCCAAATATGGATGCAAGTTTTTAATTAATGGAAGGCAACAGCATATAATGACGAGTAAATAAAAATTACCGATCCAGATTTCAATGACTCTTGGTACCATTACTGCACAATTTGATTCATAGATAATATACACGGCTTCGCAGAAACACTTCCGGTCCTGTTCACCCCGAGAAGTAAATATTTCAGACTGTTAACCAAATTCAGGAAAGTTTGGTATGGAAGATCCAAAAGCAATTCGCAAAGCCTTGCTTCAAAAGTACGTCGAAATTCAGATCAATGTAGTCTTACTTTTCTTGTTGGTTACTTCCGCAATAGTCATCTGGATATCTGCTGAACACTGACGTGAATCTTGACATGAAAACTGCATCACTCAACTTCCATGTTGACCCAATCGGTTTTTGTTGACGGCAAAAATTGTAAATCATCAAGCAAGCAAATTCCTGCTTTCTGTATTTCCACTTCAATATTTACTAGGAATCGTGCATTCTTGCTATTTTTCATTATGTGATTAATATTTGTTGCCAGTATACCAAGAATGTATCCACTGCGCGTTACTTTTCTAGTTATGTACACTATTTGAAATTTTGTAACCCTGAATTAATCAGCAATTATTCTGAAATACTTTGGAAATTGAAGTCGATAGTTGTGAAGTTAACTTATCATTCTTTGAAAATGGCTATATTTGCCTGTAATTAATACTTAGGTAAGTATCGTTGTCGTATCCAGCCATAGTTGCCTTCGACTAATGAAACGAACGACTACTGTTACACTGCTTTTCTTCCTCCATATTATAACCATTTTAGGAAAACATTTAGTTATTTCGGGCGCGTAGAGTACAAGAAATGTTCTGCAAACTACCAAGAATGCATAGCTCTGCAGTAATAAAAAATGGAGTATTCTCAATCTGAATGTACCATTTAATGCAAGAAGACTGAAGAAAATGGCCCCGTATCTCCAAAATCAAATCGATCAATTTTAGATCGCCAGTCCATTACCTCCTCTTTACTGGTATCACTTGGATCGATGCATAAGAACTCTAGCGCGACGTTAGTTTTTTTACATTAAGTCGAGCTCAGCTGTTCGAGTTCGACGCCCGTCCAGGTAGACAACCCGTAGTAAACACTTCAAACAGTCTTTTTTTGCAGCGTCGCAATGTATTTATCACCTTCCAATAATCCCAATATCAAATCCGTTACCTATTTTTCGTTGTTTCCCATGCAGCGCTCTTCGTTAGGTCATTGCCTTCGTGCACTGTAACGAACTTTCAGTGCTGCTTAGTTTTCAATATTCACAACGAAATAAATAGGCCCTCACACCGCGAACGTGGCATTAGTTATCAACTACTGTTACGTAGATACATATAGTTGCGCTAGTATATATAACTCTAAGTTCTCTGCTCTTGCAGTCCAGTGTCTGTATACTTTTGTGCTTGCAGCCTAGCTTCGCTATAATCAATTGCACTTGCAAATTTCGCTACAGCTTTGTAATCATAAATTGATCGCTTGATCGTATAAATTCGTGACCTTCATGATACATCAATAGATTTTATCATTCTATTGTATATTATGCTGCTCTGTACAAATCTTATTGGTTAAAATATATTTAGTGTTATTACACTAGCGTTCTTTACTATAAAGTCCACTATCCAATTCATCGTTTCAACACTACTAGAGTTCCCAACGAAAAGATATATTTGCAACATAAACTCTTATAAGAATAACGAACTAGTAATTTTGAAAATTGTCGAACATTTAACTTATTTTTGCACTTTATGAGCCTTCCTGAGTACTACATATTTCCAAAACTTCATACTCCGATTACGTAAATACATACAACTGTAAGATGTAGATGGTTCATTCTATTATATATTTCACATAGAACATTATTATGATTCAGATTTTGATAATGCTCTACATTGATGTTTAAACCCACGATTTAAAAAAGTGATGAAAAAAGTGATGTCAATTTTGCAGGTTGTCTTCGCTATAGTAAGCATGAAAGTAGTATAATAATACTTTACTATCCACACTTTAATTATGCATGATTCGTACTCAAGCCGCTCTATGCACTATTCAGATTTGACGAGGAGATGACTATAAACAGTGCGGACACGTTGGTCGCAAAAGTTTTCTCGTGAGCTTTAAACTATACGTTAGTAGGAGTTACCGTCTTCGTTTGAACGGTTCAAACAGATATATGTATAATTTCCTTATAGTACAATACTGTGTATAGTACAAACAGAATTAAGTCTCATTACGAATAATTTCTTTCACGAACCATCACTGAACGCTACATCGGGTCGACACTAAATTTGCTAAAAGTGATTGACGAACTACCTTCGGTTCCAGTGACCAGTAAGTGGACAAGAGCTGAGCGAATTGCCAAATGTGTTGTAGTGGAGTATTTATCTGACACTTATCTAAGGTATGATACACCTGGTAGTACTGCTAAGACAATTTTGGAAAGTTTCGATGACATTTATGAGAGAAAAAGTGCTGCCACTGAAGTGTCGATTCGTAATCGATTGAGCAGATTAAAAATGAAAAGTGATGCAAAATTGAAAGAACATTTTGAAAATTTTTATGAATTGATAACTGAGCTCGCAGCGGTTGGTGTGTCAGTATCAGAAAGTCAAAAGATTTCGTATTTTCTCGGCAGTCTTCCTAAAATGTATGAAACTGTGGCAACAGTGATTGAGACAATGACCGAAGATGAAATTACTTTGGATTTTGTGAAGACAAAACTTTTAGATCATGAAACAAAAGTGCAGAATGCCAATGAAAATACAAGTGCGAAAGTGTTGCATATTGAAACAGAATCTCCTCGAGAAAATAACAGAAATTATTCGCGAAGTTACCGAGGCAGAGGTGGAAATTACAGAGGTGGAAATCGAAGAGGCAGAGGTTCACATTTTCGTACCGGCTTTCATCCACACAGAAATTTCAGAAATTCGACTCATGGAAAATGTTATCATTGTAGACGAAATGGTCATAAAAAGTTGGACTGTTACCATTTCAAAAGAAATCAAAGATACGAGGGAGAGAAGAACAACGGGCCTCACACAGCCCAGGCGGTACAAACGCAACGCGATGTCAACAGATCAGGTTTCGCCTTTATGACTGGAGAATATCAGAACTATGAAAGTGATAAATTAATGTTTCTTTTGGATTCTGGAGCCTCTGATCATGTGATTAATCGAGACAATGTATTCACAAGTGTAATTGACTTATATCCACCAATAAAAATTATGGTAGCTAAGAATGGAGTTTACAACACCGCAACCAAGAGCGGGACCATCCACTTGACGAGCGATACGGGTTTTCCAATTGTACTCAAAGATGTCCTGTACTGTCCAGATATACCATGCAATTTACTCTCAGTGACAAAAATGCAGAAGGCAGGAATGACTATCACCTTCGACGCAAAAGGAGTACAGATAAGTGAAGATGGTAAAATTCTAATGAAGGGTAAATCCACAAATAATTTCACTGTAATTGAATTTGAATTAGCAAAAGGTGTCAATGTTAGTAATTCTCAAGTATATAATAGTAATCGAAATAATTATGATTTGTGGCATAAGCGATTAGGTCATATGAGTAAAACAAAATTCTTAGAGTTGAAAAATAAACACATGGTTAAAGATATGAGTCATCTCGAAAAAGTAATACCAAGCGACGATTTATGTGAGGCTTGTATAAACGGTAAACAAGCACGGTTACCATTTGAAAAATCAAAGAACAAAATTCATGTAACAAAGCCCTTGTTCATAGTTCACACAGACGTATGCGGTCCAATCACTCCCACGACAATTAACAATAAAAATTATTATGTATCATTTATAGATGAATTTACGCATTATACAGTAACTTATTTAATTACACATAAATCTGAAGTTTTCGGTGTTTTCAAAGACTATGTCGCAAAGAGTGAAGCTCATTTTAATTTAAAAATCGTAAATTTATATTGTGATAACGGTAGAGAATATTTATCAAAAGAGATGAAAGAATATTGCGTTAAGAGAGGTATCAGTTATCACTTGACTGTACCATACACTCCTCAGTTAAATGGCGTTGCAGAGCGAATGAATAGAACAATAACAGAAAGGGCGCGTGCGATGGTAAACTGTGCAGGTTTAGAAAAAGAATTTTGGGGAGAAGCTGTATTAACTGCTACGTATTTAATTAATTTGACTCCAACAAAGGCTTTGAAAATTGATAAGACTCCATTTGAGATGTGGCATAGTAAAAAGCCTAAATTAAAATATTTAAAAATGTTCGGATCGACAGTGTACGTACATAATAAGACTAGAAAGCGTAAATTTGATGAAAAATCCTCGAAAGCGATTTTAGTTGGATTTGAACCCAACGGATATAAAGTTTGGGATGTTGAAAATGAAAAATTTATGACAGTAAGAGATGTCATAGTTGACGAAATAAATTATTTAAAATCTCGACCAGTTTTGAAAGAGGGTAATGAAAAAGGAACCTCTATAAACAAAGATACAGTATTAGAATCAGCTGAATTTAAGATGAGGAAATCTGGTAATGATAAACCAGATGGTTTAAATGATTTGAAATCTGATAATGGTAAATCAGATAGGTTAAAGAAATTTGGTAATGATAAACCAAATAGTTTAAATGATTTGCAATCTGATGATGATGAATTAACTGAGGTTTTAAAAATTAAATCAGATGGTATTAGCGGTAGTAAATCTGTAGATAAAGCAGATGGAAATGGTCGAAGTCGAGAAAATACAGTTAAAAAGGATAAGAAAATTAGAAGAAGTGAGAGAATAAAACAACGCAGTCCTACATCGTATTACGAACTCATGTGCGCTCAGTCAGTTGTTTATAAAATACCCACTTCGTTTGAAGAAATAAAAACTCGTGATGACAGAGCTCAATGGGAGCAAGCGATTCAAGACGAACTAAATTCTTTAATTACAAATAACACGTGGACACTAGTACCAATGCCAAAAGATAAAAATATTGTTGACTGTAAATGGGTATTCACGACTAAAACCAATGAATTTGGAAATCCACAAAAATATAAAGCACGTCTAGTTGCTCGAGGTTTCAGTCAACAGTATATGGTTGATTACGATGAAACATTTGCGCCTGTTGCTAGAATTTCAAGTTTTCGATTTATTGTAGCTTTTGCAAATCAACATGATTTATTAATTCACCATATGGATGTCAAAACGGCATTCCTAAATGGTACACTAAAAGAAGAAATTTACATGAGGGTCCCAGAGGGTGTAAATAGTAATGGTAATCAGGTTTGCAAATTAAACAAAACCCTATACGGTTTGAAACAGGCGGCTAGACGTTGGTTTGAGACATTTGAAAAGACTTTATTAGACTTAGGATTTAAAAATTCTGCAGGCGATCGTTGTATTTATATTTTAGATAGAGGAAGTATTTGGAAAAATTTTTATGTAGTTTTATATGTCGATGATCTTGTAGTTGCAACTGCAGATATTCAAATAATGCGTAGTTTTAAAGATTATTTGATGAACAAATTTCGAATGACAGATTTAGATGAAATTAGATTATTCTTAGCAATTAGAGTTACTAGAAATAATGGAAAATTGACATTAGATCAAAGCGCATACATAAAGACTGTACTTGATAAGTTTAATATGAGTGATTGTAAGCAAATCAGTGCACCACTTCCAATTAAATTAAACTATGAACTTTTAAATTCTGATGAAAAATGTGATGCACCTTGTAGAAGTTTAATAGGATGTTTAATGTATATCATGTTATGCACTAGACCGGATTTAAGTGCAGCGGTAAATATTTTGAGTCGTTATGCAAACAAAAATAACAAAGAACTTTGGGAAAATTTGAAAATGATACTTCGGTATCTGAAAGGGTCATCTGATATTAAATTGACATATGTTAAAAATGATTATAAAGACTTTTTGAGTGGATACGTTGACTCCGATTGGGGAGGTGGTAGTGGTACAAATCGAAGAAGTACTACAGGTTATGTATTTAAGTTGTATGAAAAATGTACGATCTGTTGGAACACAAAGTAACAATCATCGGTAGCTAGTTCCACAGCAGCAGCCGAATATATGGCTCTATATGAGGGTGTAAAAGAAGCACTTTGGTTAAAGTCATTAGCAACAAGTATTAATATAATTATATCGGATCCAATTGTGATTTACGAGGATAATACTGGTTGTATGTGCATTGCGAATAATCCTACAAGTCATAAGCGATCGAAACATATAGATATTAAGCATCATTTTTCACGAGAACAAATTGAAGAAAAAGTAATAATATTGAATTTCATTCCCACAGAAAATCAAATTGCAGATATACTGAGAGTTCAGAGTCGGATTGGGCCTGGAGTGACTCCATTGATATATATATATATATATTTCTAAAAAAAAAAAAAAAGAAAAGAAAAAGAAAAAAAAAAAAATACTGTATGTACTTGATATGGTCTGATTGGGTTTTCTGGGTTTTCCCAATTCATTGCAACAAATGTTGAACCATTTGTATTTGCCCCAGAAGTAGAGTCAGTGCGAGGAAGGTCAGTCGAAAAATTTAGTTGATAAGATGAACTATAAATATATTACTGATAATTAATGTTAAATTTAGATTTTACACAGTTAATACACATTCATTGAAAGCAGAGTCGATTCATTTTTGAGGAGGCGTATTGGATTATTTTCTCTCTTTTGAATACTCAGAAGTTTTTCCTTCTAGCATATAAGTTACAAAAACGAATCGACGCCGAGAGTCTCGCCAGAGTACCATTAGATAAACAATGATTTCATATGTATATAGAACAGAGCTCTTTGTCTTTAGGTGACGTTTTTGGTTTCGTCTTTGTGAATAGTCTTCAGTCTCCTGGAGCAATCAGGAGAGTAAAGACGGTCCTTCCTCGTACATCAAATTAATAAATTAAAAGGGATAAGTTTAATTCACTGCGTTTTACTTTTATTTATCTACCCATTTCCAATAGTACTACAATATAGTATATAGAGTATTTTCCCGAAACTACAGAGATTTAAATTATTGTAATATCATTAAAGAAATTTTTTTCACCAATTTTTAAAATACACCTGTGAGATTTATTATATATACAACATTATTTAGAATACCAAAATTATGAAATTCTTTTTCGAAAATCATCGGTTGGTGCGAAATTGGTTTAGTCAAGTGTATCGACTGAGCACTGGCCAGAAAAGCATAGGACTACATATTTCCAGACTTGTGGTCGGGAGATTAACCGAATCAATTAAACCAGTTTGTTTCGCACTTATCCGGCTCGAGGGACCAGAATGTGTCGCGGATCCGGCTCGAAGGACCAAAATGTGTATGCGAAGCGAGTCGAGCTTCTTCGACCCGCGATTGCGTTCGCTCGTTAGCGAATTTATGCCGCGGATGAGGATTCTACGGAATGCCTCGTGATCTGGCTCGAGGTATCAATGTTACGGTTGATACTGAGCCGAATTGCAATCTCCCACTGTTCCGTCGGTGGTTACTGCCCGATCGGCCGCGTCGTGGTCGTGAAGATTGACGAAGTGCCCGAATGATTCTGTCCGATTGACTCCGGATGAACGACTCGAACGATTCGAACGACTCCGGATGAACGACTCGAACGATTCGAACGACTCCGTGTGAACTCGAGAGAGTGTCCGATTCACTGACTGCCCGAATGCACGACCCCGTATCACCGACTATAATGTACTCGAGAGCTAGAGCTAGAGCGAGAGAGAGAGAGAGAGAGCGCGCGTGTGAGTGTTCGCGCCCCGACTGGTCGCGTTGTTTTATGCAGGTTACCCCCACTTGAGATTCCTGAAGGAACCTCACCTCCACGCCGGGATGCACTGATTGGTTTTTCTCGAATATTACGATTTCCCAATCAGTGTCCTCTAAACATTTTGTCACCACCCTCTCGTATCGTCCTACACGGGCCTTGCCTAGGAGAGGCGGGTGTCGCGTAGTTGCGTGGTCGGGAGGTCCCCTGGGGCCTGAGATATCATCCCAGCGACGGTTGGGACTAAACTTTCCCAAGACCCGTTAAAATTCTTAAGTTTTATGACGGGGTTGTTTTCCGGGCCTTTCGGGTTTACGACGCCTCGCGGTCATTAAGAAGACGGAAGACACTGCACAGATGATCGGCAGATGGAAAAAAGGTTTCCGTCTCTTTAGATGAACCTCGCTTGTCCGCGCCATAAACCTTCGCGAAAGCGGTCTACGGGAGGTCCTACGGAACGGAACAAGTTTATTACAAAAGATAAAAGGTAACATTTTCTATTATTCCAAACATGACTAGACATATAAGTCAACATAATAAAAAACAGGGAGAATGTGAATGTGATTGTTATTATTGGGTATGGGCCTTGAGAAATGAAAGAAAGTGAGGAGAGTTCGTCGGAGCGTGTGCAGTTTCAAATGTTATTCTTTTGATTAGAATACGTAATTTCTGTTCACAATTTCGTTACTGTGAAAAATCGTATCTTGCGGTTCTTCTTGAAGTTCTTTCGTTTCTTCATTTACGTTTCTTCTTTCTTCCTCCTGAGAGCCTAATAAAAATTGTGTGACATGTATCGGGGTGCATCGTTCTCCTATAACCGTACTTATAATGTCTAGTTAATCATGTTCAAGCTTTCTCGTGTCTGATTGAATGGAATGAGCATTTTTATATAATAATCCTTCCATTCCGAAAAGCGATGAAACGTATAAAAGAGCCTTAGAAATAGTAAGGAATTTAAAATTAGTTAATGACATTATAAGTCGAGGCTTGAAGTTTATCACGGAATGTAATAGCTTATTATATATAACGAAAAATGAATATAATAAACAATTTATTTTACAAGTATTAGAAGATTATCGGTGACGTCATCCAGATGCCAGCAAATCAATCTGAATAAAAGCCGTATATTGACCAGTATGTAACATTTTATAAGATATTTCAATTAATTTTATTATAACGTATAATTTTAAATTAAGTCACGATAATATTATATACATGTAAGATTACATTTTCATTATAAAAAATATTTAGTACCGCCTCTAAAACAGTGGTACACATTTATATTAAAATTAACGTACATAATAGAAATTTCAAATCTTTGAACCCGATGCGACACGGGTTACCGTTATCCAGTCGCTTTGAAATTTTACGTACATTATTTTTTCACCCTCAGAAATCATTTTTGTTGTTACATAGCATATTATAAACAAAAAAAATCAATCATAAAAAATGTTTACCTTGAATAAATATCTAATAAGAAAATACGTACAACTCTAAAAATCCTCCACGGTATGATACTTCTTAAAACATTCCGGCAGAAGCTACTTTACCTTTCGCGCATTCTCACTTCGTTTCGCTTCGAATTTTATGTTTATGTATGAGCTTGGAGTCGAAGAGGTGTTTCAACTGATCTAGATTTTCCACGCATTTTGTAGTCCGGTAATTCGACAATTTGTAAAATTGCTTCTGCTATATTTATACCGTAATCAACATAAGTCTCCCTTTTTCAACTGTGAATAGCTTTATGCATAATGTAGGTATTGAACAGAGCCATATCTGACATGCAAAAGAAAAGTTTTCGGTATCCTTCGATGACTTTTTTCATGATTCGGAAACAGGCAAACAACTGATCTTGATGATCAACTGCACCCATAACCTTGTTATATTCCAGGATACATTTAGGCTTCATTACTTTCTGTAATTCTTTGTTTGATTACTCGACCATCTCTGCAGTTTCGTGTTTCATTGATATCATATACACGTCGCGCTTGTCCTTCCACCTCACAGCTATCAAATTATTGCAACATCTTCATATACATTCGCCTTTCTTCAAAATATGCTTTTGATTGGCGTTTGGCATATTTTTCCTGTTCTTGCGCACTGTCTCGATTACGTTTGCCTTTTTCTGGTGTAATTTTTAAAAACAGATTTGGCGAAGAGTACCAGTTATCCAGAGACAAAGTATATTCCTTGTTTATTATAAATTTTGACAGCTCTATCACAACGTTATCTAACGCACTATCATTTCGATCAATTTTGTACTGGCCAGTATATATTTTAAATCCGTGACAGAAACCGGTACTTGCCTCGTACAATTTGTAAATTTTTAATACAAATCAGGCTCTTTTGGATGGATTGAATTGTTTGTACGCTAAACGCTCTTTATATTTCATTAAGGATTCGTCTATACTGACATATTCATTGGGTGTGTAAATTTCTTTAAATTTTTCATTCCAAAGGTTGATGATAGCTTTTATCTTTCGAAGTCGGTCATTACTATCAGCAGTTTCATTATCAGAGAAATGTAAAAATCTCGAAATTTTCCGAAATCTCTTAAAAGGCATCGTTTTTCTAAATATTGACGTTTCTACTACAGCTCTTCTAGTTCAATACAGTTAAATATTTGATTTTTTTCACTTGACCCATCAAAATTCACAGTGCATAATGGGCCTTTATTTCATCTAAGATAACAGGATACCAAGTGTCGTCCACATGCCGTCTTTTCGCTCGTCGTGAATTGTCTGATGTGCGAAGCGATTTGTTTTCATGGTCAGCATTTCCCGAAACTTGTTATCAAATGTAATAAAAAATAGGTCTAACATTGTTGGATTCTCGCTTAAATTATTTAAAATAGACGCTTTTATTCCATGATGTTCAGAATACTTCCAAACTATTGGTGTGTTTTTTACTTTCTGGCAAATCCATGATTGCCGTACCTTTCTCTTCACTACTCCCAACTATAATCATACGCCTTACAAGCTTTGTGATTGGCGCAAACACGTTACTATCACTGGATTCGTTATCATTGCTTTTATCTAACACTTTTGTATTTTGCATTTTGTAGGGATTTCTTAAATTTTAATAACTAAACTGCTTTGTAACAACAATTATAAGAATCGCGACTAACTCTCGTTCGCGAGCCTGGCTCGTGATATTCATTTTTGATAAGCGATGGTAATATACAACGAATTTGTACAAGAAAACTGTTGTGGAAAAGACCAAGAATCTTTTTTTCAGGTTTAACATCGCATCGACCTTCATGTCATTAGCGACGGTTTATTGTCCTGTTTCTTGTTTTTATTTCTTGGTAGATGTTGGTTTCCTTTAGGAATTTTACGACGGGTAGTATCTTGTATTTTTGTCTTGATATTTCGTATTTTCTGCATTCGAAAAGGACGTGGTTGGTCGACATAGTTTGGTTGCACGTGTTGCAAAAGGGTGGTTCTGTTCGTTTGATTAATCTTTTTTTAATGTTATTGGAGCAGAGATCTTGAAATTCAAGTCGCTAATTTTATTGGGTTGATATGACTTTCTTCTGATGTTATAGATAGCGGTCTCTAATTCTCCGTTTTGTTTGTGTTGGATTCTTCTGTCTCTATTTCCATTGTATTTGTCCTGCCTTCTTGATATTCGACAATACGTAGACCGATATGAATATATCATTGATGATTGATACGTTAATGCGGGAGGAGGGGATTTATATTCGGATCGGTTTGGGAACCGTTTTCGTTCGTGTTTGTATTGTTAGGACATTGCTTATAGCTTGATTGATTACAATTGAAGCAGATCTGTTTCTCTGAAGTGGTGAATATTCAGAGACTTGTTATAAACAAGTTTGTAGACTTGTATTCTTCTGAAACTTAATATGTTTGCAAAATCTGGGTCTGTGATTACTGCTTTCAAGTACAGTGACTCGCATTAATATTCGGACACGATATTATTATAAAAATTATTACTCCCTTTTATTATTTATGATAGTATTATTGAATCAATAGTTTTCTCATATAATAAAGCACTTCTTATAGTTAGTAGAAACATAAATTTTTTGTTTATTTATTGCGCATATTCTTTTGTATAATAAGCAAATCTGTTTGTCAGTAGAGGCACAAATTCTGTGTAGGGTATCGTCAAAATTAATTAAGAATGTGCTTGGAAATTTGTTCAGGACGTCGATATCGACGTATACTTGACGTCTGAAGCTGCACAAATTCAGGGTCAGATATCTCTGCTCTGGTCGGTTATTCTTGAGCAGAGTTTAATGTTATTGGTTCTAAATGCATCTTCAATTACTGAATTTGGGATGATCGATGCTACATTTGACAGCTCGATACGTTGGGTCGGCGAAATCATAGGACGGATTTCAATATTTGTGTTGCTGATGGTAATTGATTTAAATATTGCTGTTATGTTGCTGACAGTTTCTTTGTTATCTAGGTATGTGCATACCCTACCGTTTGAAATTCTCGATATGTATTTGATAGATCTGGGGCCTATTATCTTTCCTATGGCTAATGCATAGTCCCTGACGGTAATACCATCTACAGCATGCAGTATTATGGCTTGGTCCTTGGTTGAGGCGTATTCTCGTTTGGCATTTTCGTAGGAGGTGACTGATATAGTTTTGTTGTTGGCTCGGTTTCTTGAACTATTGGGGAGTTGGGAAGGATTCCTGTAGTCAGAATCTCATCCCAGATCTGGTCGCTCTACATTTGTATCATGATACTGTAGGAAATGAATCGGCAAATTTATTATTCTGAGTCGAAGTTTTAAATGGTTTATTTCACAAAGGCTCGGCTCGAATAAACATCGTAATGTATTAAACAATCTTCTTATCGATCGCATCTCACAGCTAACACGATTCATTCTACAGTTCGGCCAATCCTGAACTGTAGAATGACCATCCATGGTCACCAAAGAATCACAACTTTATTTCCAAGAGTTAGATCTTAAAAAATATACAATTCATATTACACAAAACGTAAATAAGAAATAATAAAAATAAGTCTTACGGAATGCAACAAATACGCATACAAACACACACAAACTTAAACTTATTCACAATGCGTTATCGTTTTAGTTTTCGAACAATCTGACACAATGCTTCATTTCAAACTCTGTCAAATTTCGAATCACTTCTTCAGATCTTGTCGATCTACAAGCAAACAGTCTAACGAATTTGGTATAAACCCATCCACTACTGCCAAAACATATATAAAACCTTTTCCACACTTCTCCGTAATGATCCACATGAATTGTCTGAAATGGTAGGTCACCTTTAGGTAAACTATGCAAAAACCTCTCCTGTCTACCACTAATTAGCTAAAATTCAATACATTTCAAACAATTGTTAATATATTGTTTAATCTTTTGTCGCATTTCCGGAAACCAGTATATTTGTCTTATGTCATCGATGACTTTGTCAATACCTACATGCCCCAAATTGTCATGAGCCTAATAATTTATATATACTTATATATTATTTAATTTATATATATTTATATATATTTATATAATTGTCATTAGCCTAATAATATTATTTTCTAAACACGCGGGTACGTAAAATAACAATTTATCATTTTTAATTTTTCTATTTTCCTATAAACTAACCGTCCCTTAATTCATAATGTTTTTCCTCGCTTGTTTCCAATCTATTTCTTAATCCACGAATCGTATGGTCTTGATATTGTTTAATTGACAATGTCTCTTCTAAAGTATTAGGTACCAATACTGCGTCAAGATATCTTAGCTCGCGACTCATTTGAGTCACTCGAGCGTCCCGGTGAAATGTCGGGTCGCACATTGTTGCTTTTAATCCTGAGCTCCTTAAACCGGTGGTACACGCAAACGTTCTTGAGTAATATCCTACCACTAAGCTTGTTCGACCACGGACCGTAAGTCCACAATGTTGAATCCTTCGGCGATGATGGATCGTGCACGTGATTTCTTCTGCATCCCTGCCTCGATGATGAAATGCTTTCTGACAATGAATATGGGTTTGAGATTTTTCGGGCATTTCTTGCATAATCTTCATTTCGTCGACTCCTGCGTTGCGCATCATTTTTGTTCCTACAGCTTGTTTACTTCTGAAAAAATACAAACATGCAAAATATATAAACATGTGCTAGAAAAGAACTATGTATTGCGTAGCAGTTTTTAAAAAATGCGGATCTATCAGGGACGGTGGTGGATTGTTGTTATACTAATTGACCGCGAACTAATTCGTAGCACACGATCCATTTTTTTATTCGATTGGATTTCACACCTCGTACCCAATTCATAATCGATTCGATTTCATCAAAATTCAATTCATGGCCGATATAGGTGTACTCTATTATTATCACTTTTCTTTTACTCATTATATCATTACCAAGTGTATTCAGAGTTAATAGTACATATATTTATTAAAAGGACAACCAATAGTAGTAGTAGTAGTAATAGTTGTAATCTAAAATTGTTGAAAAAGTAACTGTAGTCTCGGACAAAAATTAATTTATAGTTTACTTGGGACTGAAGTGCGAAATTATCAGATTTCATTGCGCTGGTGTCTTAAGCGCGCACAGGCGGTAATATAAACTGTAACTTATAAATACACACCGCGATACACACATTATCGCCGGTGGTCGCTCAGTCGTTCGTGCATAACGTACATATATCTTCTTTAAAATAAAAATTATAATAAAAGTTTTAGTAAAACTTTGTACAGTTTACTTTGTACGTTGTACAGTTTATTTGATAAATAATCCAAGCCATAATGCCAATAAAAATAAATAATTAAATAATGAATTTTTAAAAACAAAGTTACAATTTTCCTTCCGTTACAAGTTTCCTCCTCTAACATAACCCTGCTTCATCCCTTCCATGTGTTATTCATTTCTGTTCGGGGCTGGAACTATCCCAGAATGGGAGACTGTTAGTCGGAATGGTTGAACCTAAATAAACGATTAAATACATGTAAACACGTCGAGTCTTTATTACAGAATCGCAGACGCGATCAACAAATAAATGGTTTTAAGTATATACTTGATGAGAAAAATTCTCGGTCTACGTGGATGGCACAAGATGGAAAAAAACAATTGGTCCCAAATGGTAGTCGCTACTTTAGCATAAACGAAGTACATATAGGGGAGGGGGAGGATACTGGCCTAATTATTGGCACACGTGTATTGTGCTGTGATCAGCGAATTATGCCTCGTATTTGCATGTTACTTGCGCGGTTTTATTCAGTAATTTACGTATATTAGCCGTGGCGTAATAATACAGAGCTAATAAGTAAGGTAAGAAATTTATTATGCTTGATTACCAATGAACGACTGTTTTATTACTCTTTTATACCTTTTGTCATTGTGGCGTACGTGATCGAATGCATGTACAATTATAACGGCGTACATGATAGCGCAGGTAAAAGGGATCGGATGTCCGAAAGATAGGCTGATCGAATGCGTCTCAGGTGGTCTCGCCTGGCACTCTACCCGAACGAATTTTCCTGCGTCATGAATCGAATTCCCGAATATCATGCATTATGTCGGGTGGTCTGCCTAGGAGCCTGTAAAATCCCGGAGTTGGCCTCATTTTCCAGCTTAACCACCGGTCAAAACGGGAACAACGTCAAAGCATTTTTGTTTCATATTTAAAGTGCCTTATCATTTCGTCCACACAAAATTTCACTTTTTTGCATAAATAACAAATGAATCAAACGATTTATTTCATTTCTTCATGTATTACGTCAAAAATACTACCATATTGTGACGTGTATTCATTTTCCATGTATATGAACAAATAGGTGTTCATCCTCAGAAATATTGAGGTTCCTTATCATTTTGTCCGCCAGAGTATTTGTAGGATTGGGATGGGCGTATTCGAAGTATAACTTTAATGACGAAATAATTTAATAAAAATGTAAAAATGTAAAGATATAAAAATGGTACAATGGTCATGTGTACATTCACGATCGAAACTGATACATATCTGCGGTGTCTCCGCGATCTTCTTTTATTTCTTCCTGGACACGTTCCTGGAATGCTGGAGAATGATCGCGACGTTCTGTTTCTTTCGGTTCAATATTTCGGAAGCTCTCGATCCTCCGGGATGCTTCGTTGCAGCATCGGTATCGCCGGTCTCGTTAGCCAATATCAGCCGATTACGATGCATCTGAAACAATAGTGTAAGAATGCCCGTAAGGATGCCAAATGAAAGGTAACGTAACGACCTTTGAGGTCCATTTATACAAACGTCACCGCGGGTACATCGTAAAACTCACACCAACAGATCAGTACGGTCCACAGACATGGCCTCGCCGTAAGACGGCCGGGCTGACGGAAAAGTGTTGTTCTGAACTACATCTGACCGTTACCAGACCGGATGACGAGGTCCTAACCTCGCTATTAAACTAAAAGAAGAATGGATTCTACTCAGCTACATCGGAAGCTAGGCTAATCCTCTCGACTTGTTTTTATAGTTGTTGACAATCGACGACTATAATTCCGTATCGGTACACGGCTGGCGACGTTTTCATCAGCGAAGTTTGCTGTACACGTGAAAATAGTAAAAGAATAAAGTCATTTCCAGGCTTATAAACATCAGGGAAGATATTTCTCACCTAAATATTAGATATTTCTCACATCTGAAAGCGGACAGTTCGAATGGATATTTGATCGCCGACCGTGTGTCGCTGCAAGGCATTCCTGTTTCTTATAAGTTTCTTGATAAACTATTTTTCGCTTGTAGACATTTAAATTACAGACAGGCTGTGGATATTATTTCTCACAAACCAGGTATGTATTGTGAAAGGGATGACTGATATGCTATTTTTGAATGTATTACTTTGCGAATGGAATGGAGCCGTTCTTCATTGAATAAGAATTTCATTGGCAGAAGTTGACGTTCCCATTACGACAGTTCTAGGTACTAAGTATTTTTTTACAATAGCAGTTAATGGTTGCTGTATCATATGATTCTAGGTAACTCATATTTAACAGACAGTTATTTTTATATTTTTAGGTCAACAACTCGCAGGGTACCTTATCACTTTAACAGCTATCCTAACAGCTACCTGCGATGAATGCTCAGTCAAGTGTTTTAGTGCATTGTATAATAATTAAATGTAGAGCTCGAAATGTCGACTAAAAACGCCAATGCCGCGACATTTTGAAGTCGGAAACGATTGTCCTCGTTACTGCAACATGGCTACTTTGGGGTACTGCCGATCTTACGATAATTTCTTATGTTTATTCTCAATTGATCTAATATATTCAAGATATATAACAGAATGCTTCAGGAAACATAGTGTCACAGAACGAAAACCATTTTATTTGACTAGTTCCCTTCACCTGTAATTTTCACAACCGAATCAGAAGTTTAACATCCTAAGATTTATGAAATGCGGAAACTAGCTTCTTAAATTTCTAATAATGGTTTGACGTCATTTTGCCCTATGAATCAGGTTGCAAATAAAGACGAAAAAGATACAAAAATCATGCTTTCCAAAACAAAAGAATAAACTATTATATCTATAAAACTCGACAAAATTACAGAAAAATAATAAATAATCCACTGCCTAGATACATTTACGTCTTGTTTTAAGTTTTCATGTCTTTTTTTATGTGTGCGTTGTGATTACAGAGCCCTCTTATGACAAACTGCGTATTGCATTTAACGTTAATTTCTTGGTCTGTGAAATGTATGGACACTGCACGTAATTTTCTTTCCTTTTTTAAAATAATATTGCAAGTACTGAAACATGTATAATAAGTTATGATACATAAAGCTCATACAATTTTCGAAGTATAGTATTTACCTAGAACTGATTACATCAAATTAGATCTAATTAGATCAGTGCACAGAAATCGACACACGGTAACTAGATGAGTGATCAGAAATTGGCACATGGTAATTAGAAAAGGCTCAGTTACTGGCACATAGTAATTAACTTTTCATTTTTTAAGAGCGCAGTAATTCGATCGAAAACTGATTTTTATATTAGATTTTGATAATTATTTTGTGTTCTTTATATATTTCGGTTATCATAAAATTTGTATTTATATTATATAATAGACATCAATGTTAGAGGTGTGCGAGTACGGATCAGGACGGGATCTTGAAACTTTCAAGTTTTCCGAAAATGTTTAGGACTTCTTAAAATACTTCAGATTACATCTTTTTTTTAATACGGTCCTAGTTAAAAATTTTTGATTTCCATTGTTGCAGTTTATTTTGCAAAATTTTATATTTTTTAACAAACCAGAAAAGTAAGATATGTATAGTTTGATTTAAAATTTTCTACGTATGACAGTATGTAATAGCTTGGTTCTCTCGATTGCAACGATATTTCCAATTGTTGAAAACATCTTTTCGCTAGTCAATTTTGTACTAGGTACGGCGATGTGTCGTTTTGTAATAATTGGTAGCATAGGAAATCGAATGTTTTCAGGAATCTTGAATATTGTCGTCCCGATCTCGTCCCGACCCGATACACATCTTCTCATCCCGTTCCAAGCATCGGGTTTCGGGAAATCTCGAGTTCACGCACACCACTAATCAACATATATTTTAAATATTTTAAGAATTGCGATAAGGGTTAAGAAAACCATTTAATTTGTCGAAAACTTAGGACGACACTTTAATGAACACTGTTGCGCACGGCACGAAATAACCGCCGGAAGTCGTGAGGAGACGACAACGATTTATTTGTTGGACTCCGCAGTCCTCGTTTACAATTCTTAGAGCACGAATTTGTTACGAAGTGAAGCACGGCTTCACTGAGACTATGAAATGGAAGCACGGCTTCGTATGGGCGCATGGGCGCTGAATAATACTGGTCTATAAGCGATAACGTTGTCTACCAAAAATCCCCCGTTATCAAATTTGCGGCAGTATATATAGACACCTGGCCGATGTTCAAGGAGAAGCATCGTCAGGCGTCGAAGGCCGGGTCATTGCCTCCTAAGGCAAAACGCCGCGTGTTTACAATGGCCGAGGCGAGCGTCTGACGGTCGGGCCAACGCACGTCGATCGTGTTATTGTCTTGCCGCCTCGCCGTTTATTCGAGAAAAACGGCGAGACGGCGTACATCGAATGTCGAACGTGCGTTGACCCGCGGTCCGCGATTCGGCCGGAACAAACACAGTAAATAACCCACTTACCCTAGTAAATAAATATAGAAAAGAAAGAATATTGCACCGAGTGGCAGACCAAAAAAATTAACAGTACAAAAACATGAAATTCTTAGGATTATTAAAAAGAAGCCAGATATAAGTGCGTCTGAGATTGTATCAAAAGTCCAGGAATGAAATAAAAATCAAATGCATACAAGAACGATTCAGATTACATTGGGCAGGATTTAAAAGCAAAATTGTGAGGAAGCAACCGTACATCAGTGAAGTGAATAAAACAAAGAGAGTGGAATTTGCGAAGCAAATCTCTCTCTGAGTCGGAGAATTAGTGTTTATAGACGAAATAATGGGTAAACACTTGAATTTTGACATATGAAAGGAAAATTAGCAAAAAAGTGCGGGTTAATTAGGAATGGGAATGACATACTATTTTTAATGGGATAACGATTCGAAACTTGCGGCTGATATGGTACGTCAATGACTTTTATGTAATACTATATGACTCCTATCGAGTGATCCATCCATGTAAATCGGGGATTGAAATTATCGAGCATGCAGCATAGTTAGTAGACGTAGCCTCGCGCTACACTTGCGTCTACTTGAACATACTCGAACGACAGTGCTCGACAAGACATTCTGCAAGTCAGACGTTTGTTTCATGTCACCACACTCCTATATATGTATTTGTTGTTTGTAAGGAATTTATATGTTACGACCAACCTGTTCACGAAAAAGGCTACGCAAGGAGTGAGGACAAGCGACGCATGTGCGAGAGTCCCGCACAGCGACGTGGCGCGTCTAGCGGGTGAAAAAGTTATAATGTTCAAAATTATAACGTTCACGCGGTGGACGCGCCACACCGCTGTGCGGGACTCTCTTTCTTCGTCACGACCTTTACAGCGTCATTGTATAGCTTTGGAAGTTGAGTTGAGAAAGTTGAGGAACCAACCTACAGTGGATTTTCCTTAGTTGGAAAAGTACTTGAGCGATTTATGGAATGCTCTTTAGAAATTGCGGTCTTTTGCGGACAATTCATCAAATCCTTATCGGTTAAGGATAAGGATCTGGCGAACATTTGAATTTCTCAAGGAATTATAATTACAAAGTAATTCAATTACAATGTAATTCGAAATTGAGATCGCCATTTAATTAAAATAGAAGGTGATTTGTAATTCAATAGGAGTATAATTACAAAATACTAAGTATTTCAATTACATTAATTACGAATTACAATGTACTTAATAAATAAATTAAAATATTATTAATAACTACGACGTAATTATTATTTATTGGACACGGTATACCGCATGAATAATAAATACTTAACAATTAAATGATAATTAATAAGTAACAATTGAAATCGTATTCGTAATTAATAAACAAATTTTATTATTTCAAATAATTTGTTTAAATCTATATAAATAATAAGTAATAATTTTTCTCTTTCATTTAAACTTTCAAACAACAAATAATTATACATACATATATATTATATTGTATTTCAATTACACTCGTGATTAAAATAATTCGTAATTGAATCAACATTCTAAATACATTCGAGAGGCCAATCATTCCCACGTTATCGCGACTGTGAACACTCTCCACTCATACAGGATTGTATACGCCTATCTTGAAATGTGATTGGTTTCTTGAAAATTCGTTCAATTCCTTCTTGAGTGGTACCACTTATTACGTTTGCATAGGTCATTTTGCTTAGAACACGTAATTTTTGTTTGCATAAGTGCATGGTAGTTCTAGGTAGTTTTTCACTTACTACTGAGGGGGGTTGGGGGCTCCCCTTGACATGCCGAAAAAATTCAAAGTCGAACGAGTCACATGGATCGTAATCTAATCCGGGTTTGAATATGGGACAACAGGTACAAAATACATAATGCAAAGATGAAACATCCTTCTTTTTGTTTATTTTTAAATAAAATTTGCGTAAATGTGTTTGTAAGATTTTTCTGAATAAAATAAGAACAAACAAATTCTTTACCATAAATTATAATCAAGTAAGTATTAATATGAAAAGTATATTTATATTTTTTATAAAATTTGCAATTTTATAAGATATAATCTTACAAAAATTATATTGTATTTGATCTTAATTTAATCACAAAAACCTCACAATTACAGTGAGAAAAATCTTACAATTACCGTTAAGAAAAAATAAGAAATAAAAAAGTGTCGCATTGCATTATAATGCTATCCATCCTTTATTTGCTGTCTACTTTTGTGTTTGTCGAAGTTGTATTAATATTTTTATTAATAATAAGGTAAAATAACTGGAAAATGATTAAATTAATAGATTAATCATAAACACGTCATTCGGCGCAAACCGAGCCGCATTAGAGAGCAAACGAAAAATACGTCGACGTAGTATGCAGTGATTTAACCTAAAAATTTTTAACTTCTTAACAACAGATTGCTAACCTCAAAATATGTAATTAAATATAATTACTTAAAACAGTTTCAAAGTTTTGTTCATATTTACCAACTGATGAACAATGGCATTTTAAAATTTTTAAAAAGATTTGATCCATTTTGTATAACAGGCCACATGTTAGAGAATTTTTTCAGATTTTTCGATCGTAAAATGTGATCACAAAAAATAGAGAACGTAAAAACAAAACGGAAAGTTGCAAATTTTTCGGAAATGACACATCTTGTCTTCGCCATTTTAATTCTATCGGAGGATATTGCCAAAAGCAGCAATCTCTGATGTTGTCAGCAATCTCTGCCAGATTTTTTGTGGGGGTGAAACAATGTTATAAAAAATAAAAATCAAACTTTCGACATTTTCTCCATACTTAACTTGGTTAAGTATAATATTGTCCACTTAATAAGTATATTATGCAGTATTAAACGGTTTTACATTTAAAGAAACGATTACTTAACTAGGAATACGAAATTCAAGATATGAAACTATGATATGCGTGATATACAAAATCTTCGTTATGATTACAACGTCGTTGGTTGATGGAGCGAGCGAGATACGAGTCTTTTGAACGTTGTGCGAGCGCTGATGAGGCTAATTTTTTTCATAAGTATTGCTCTTTCTCGATTTTTTTCAAAATTAAGTTCTTAATGTTTTAAATATATTTCGGATAAAGATATAGGCAAAAGTAATTTTTGAGCATTTTTTATTCCATCGTTTACCCGAATGTATATACTTTTTATTACAGTTTTATTTCACATTCTTTATATTAAATAGATACACGTGACTCCCATTAATATTCGGACACGATATTATTAGAAAAATTATTGCTCCCTTTTATTGTTTATGGCAGTATTATTGAATCGTTTTCTCATATAATAAAGCACTTCTTAAAGTAAGTAGAAAAATAAATTTTGTTTAGTTATTGCACATGTTCTTTTGTATAATAAGCGATAAACAAGATTGTGACAAAATTTAACGTCGCAAAAATATTCGGACACAACATCTTAGATGCCAGAGTAAAATATTGTATTACATTGACGACGCCGCTAACACATATTGTATATAAATAAATAAAAATTCGTTGTAAGAACTCGGTACCACAGAAATTATTGGTGATATCAGACGCTTTACTTGTGAAAATGAGATGAAAAGGAAGAAATACGTCTTTTGAAATCCGACAATTGGTTATTTATCACAAGGGAATGGGATCTTTTAACAATAAAGCAAAGTTAATGGAAACAATCACGAAAATATGGTCAGAAATTACGACTGAGTTTTGTGTTCGATTAATTGAATTTATGCCACACAGATGCAATGCAGTCCTCAAATCCAAGGGTTATCCAACATCTTATTAGACTGTTATGAAAACTACAGTCAATGATACATCGCTGTTTTTCATTAAAAGTGATTATATAACTTAAGCGGCGTATGTTTCTATGCATTCATAGGTACCGAACAATTCTATCAGAAGCCTATACTATTTCTTTTGTCCTTTCCTAATTCGATGGGATCTCGATGTTGCAGGCCATCCTTGTCCTGCTCGCCTCTAGCGTACACATGTTCGTATCTATTGTCTCGAGTCGTCTGTAAGTCATTCCTCTGACGGCTTGATTCTTATCGTCGGAGACCCTAAACGAGAAAGCCACTTGAAGGTGCCGTCCAATTGCCGTCAAGGACGGAAGGACTGTCCTGAAACTATGCTTATCGTAAACGAGAATTTCGAAGCATTGCACAGCATATGGTGTATCTCGACGTATTTCGTTTCTTTTTTATGAAACCATTTCTAAATAAACCATAGACCTTTCCTAATATATTAAAGAATTTTGTCAGCTTCTTCTTTGTTGAAAATTGTGGTTCAAAATAATGAGGAAGAAAAATAATTGATATGTTTCTTTTTTGCAGGAATAGAGAAAAGACTGTTCCTCAATACATAATCTATTGCAATCAGTGTTTTAAATTTGTCAGATTTTCTGGTAGGGTTTGATCGTATATTTTTTAGTCTATATACTTGGACTAAATGATATTAACGAAACTAAGAGAATCGTGAAAATAATATAAAATTTCGAGTTACTGCAGTAGCTGTATGTGTGTGTGTGCAATGTAATTTAAGTTATAATTTTTTCCATAATTAAAATATTTAATCTTTTTAACTTACTTCTAATAAACGAATTTTATTATGTCTGACGGTGCATTATTTTTTTATACAATATTAATCGATCTCGTAGTAATATGACTGAAACTTTTGGATCGATTAAATATATGTACTACTCGATTAAAAACATCTAGCATTTAACATTTTCAACTATTTCATCATAAATACTATACGATATTTTTGCAGTATAATTTATGCTGAAATTCATTTGCATCTTGTAATTGCGAAACAAATGACAACCTAGCAGAGTTGTACATTATTTAGATAATAAATTATAGAAACGTTACGAACAAAAGATACTTCTTCATCTTTATGCAATATTGGAGGGTCCTAATAAAATAAGTAACTTTATTCGATGTGTTTGAAATAAATAATTTTATTAGTCGAGAATTTGTCCGACAAATAAAAATACCACTTTGCTACAATACTACTTTACTACATTGTTCCAGAACAAAAACAAATCAATATTCATAGAATCGTTTTTCAAATAAAGATAGGAAAGTGTCGAATATGTGGATGCTTGGTCTCAAGTTTCCGATTATGCTCTCTAGTTTTCATTTCGGGGTAATACAGTATCTAACAAAAAGATAACATACTTTAAAACTAATGTAATTTTTATTTATGTAACATTACAACTAAAATACTGTCTCTATATAAATTTGCAAAATACCACTATAAACATACACAAATGAAATAAAATTGCATTTCGCAAGTGTAAACAATTTTATTTAAAAAAAGAGAATTTTTATGGAAATACAGTCGGACAAAATGTTAGCACACTTAACTAAAAATTATGTATGTCAATAAATCAAGCAATAATATTGAATGCCTAATGTTTTGTGGCTTCATCTTTCCACTTATTAACAGTCGTCATTATCTACGAAGTTTCTTTATTAGTTTTTTGTTCTAATTGTTTCTTATCATCTTAAATACATTTTTATCATTCGGCAATCTTTTGAAATTATCTGCCATTTGCATAATGCATGGTTATGATTTTCGCAACAATTTTCAACGATATGATCTTGCTGATTAATCCTCGAGAAAAAAATTCGCGGCATCACCCTGTTGAAAAATATGTACAGGGTATTCCTGAAACTATATACAAGCGGTCACCGGGTTATTCTTCATAAAAAAGAAATGAAAAAGATATAGAGTGACTTCTTTTTTTTTAGGATTTCGTTTTTGAGAAAACCAGGTTTTAAACCTTGCTTTGTACATACGCTTTTCCGGCTATAAGCGATGTACAGCGCTTAGCAAATTTTCAATCTCGATTTTCTCGAAAACTAAATCCTAAACAAAAAAATATTATTTTACACTTTTTTCATGTTTTTTTTTATTTGGAATTACATGGAGTCGCAACATAATTCTTAGTGAAATATGCCATCATTATTTTCCACCGTATTTCCATAAAAATTCTTTTTTTCTAAGTAAAATTGTTTAAACTGGCGTAACCTAATTTTATTTTATTTGTGTATGTTCATAACAGTAATTTACAAATCTGTATAGTATTAGAATCACGGTTATTACCTTAAATAAATCTAAATTACGTTAATTTTAAAGTGTGCTATCTATTCGTCCGGCACTGTAGCTCGTTGAGTTTCTTCTTCTTTGAGCTTCTTCACATGTCGCGAAGTAAAGATATTTTTCTACCAGAAAGTATCAGTGCACATTTCTTTTTACATCAATTTCCAATACATACATTTTTTATTCAAAGCGTATTTATTCGTGGCGTTGAATATAATTTTCATCTTTTATCTTTATCTTTATATGAAGGCTACGAATAGATTTGCGGATAACTTTTGCCAGAATTTTGAAGATTCAAACTTTTACATTCTTGAATATACCTTCATAAAGCAGAGATTGAAAACAATTATGACATCGGTTTCAGTTCGTGAAAGAATTATGGGGAATCCAAAAATTCTCATCAAACAGTTTCCATTGTTTAATGATGGAAATAAACAAAAAGTAATACCGCGTATCCAATTAAATAATGATATTTTATTCGAAGTATGCACACGTGCTATTTTATGTCCTTTATATCCGTTTATGTAACTGCGACAGGCTGACTAGAACGCGCTGTTTGACCCATCAATTGAAACAAAAAACTCAACGCACACAAAATAACTGCCGAGTAGCGACGATGTCTTCGAGCACCAAGGAGAAATGCGATAGTTGAATGCCGACATTTAAAATCGATATTATGTATATAGGTCCATAACTGTTAATTTTCAGTTCTGTATGATAGCCAAATAGGATTAGTATGTCACTTACTGTGCCCATTAAAGTGGCGTCTGAAGTTTTCGATAAATTATATGATTTTCTATGTTGATGTCTTTTATGTTGTTGATGTCATATATGTTGATGTCTTTTACATAACTACTAATTTTATTATAATTGAAATATATAAGGAACATAAAATATTTAACAAAATATAAATAGTAGTTTTCGATCGAGTTACTGTGCCTTGTAAGAATGAAAAGTTTACTACTGCGTGCTATTTGAGCCGTTCAGTGCATACATCGATTAACTCCACTTTTTGAAAAATCTTAAATTTATGTGTCAAAGCACTTGCTATAGTCATAACTTTTTATATTTATAATAACTTCCCTGAATAATAAAAATTAACACCATTAAACGGCAACATTTTTTTGGCCATTGAAAAATAAGTAATTTATTTCAGAAGTCATTTTGATTAACTCCATACCCTAATGTAATCGTTGCTTTATTGTCATGCATCAACGCCTTGTTTTAAACAGCCGAAGATGCTTTCCCCCCTCTCAATAATATTGGTAATAAAATCGCATCGACAAACAGATTAAAAAAAAGCGCAACGCAAACGGTAGTTAGTATAACAGTGATCTCGCACGCTGAATGTTACTGTCTACTTCACCATTATTGCACGGCCTACATATTTTCTTGGTCTTTTCATCATTACTCCCAGATTGTTTTTAAAGAAATAAATATTATACCGTTATAACCAAGATGAGTGAGACTAATAACAACGTGGATGACGAAAACAGTGATGGTTCTTCAATACGATTTATTAACAGAAAGTGTGGTTCAAGAAGACGTTTATCGTTTTCCTCGGATTCATCTGATTGCAACAGTACAAATTTCGCAACAAACACGTTGATTGGGAGGAAAAGAAGTTGTAATCCTGATAAATGGACACGAAATTTACAAAAGCATAACAGAACAAAAGGTTTGGCATATAGGAATAGGGGAGGAAATTTAATACCTGCAAAAACATTTGTCGATATAAAATGCAGATGCCGCCAAAAGAGCAACCAAAAAATTTTTTCTAATGAGAGAGAGACTGCCATGAAGGCATTTTATAGTTTACATAGTCAGCTCGACCAAAATATTTTCTTAAGAGGTTGTATTAAAGTCAACGAAATAAAAAGAAGGCGCCCCACGAATGAAACTAAAGAACGAAGATCACATTCTTTTACATATTACTTTCGAAAAGACACACGTGATATTCCCGTTGGTTGGTGAGCGATGGGCGGATATACAAATGTTGTCCTAAAGAACAAGTTACATCTTTGGTTGATCTGCGCAAAGGCCATGTTGCAAGCAATAAAATAGATGACACAAGTGTTATAAAACATATAAAGTTATTTCCAGCCTACCGTAGTCACTACACTAGAGCTCATAATCCAAGACGACAATATTTAGATCCTGACTTAAATATTAAGAAGATGTATGAACTATACGTCACAGAATGTGAAAAGGAAAATGTAGTACCAGTGAAAGAAAAGTATTACTATAATGTGTTCTCTACAAAATTTAATTTACATTTTAATTTATACATTCAAATTTTGAAAAGGAAACTCACTTAGAAGAGGCTGAACGGGCTCGCAGTCAAATGGCTGCCGACCGAATGGCAACATCAGAAAAAGTTTTCTTATTTTCTTTCGACTTGGAAGAAGCTTTGGCCTTTCCCAAGCTGACCACATCCGTAGCTTATTATAAGCGTAATTTATATGTTTATAATTTCGGATGTCATGAATTCAGTAAAAATATAAGCCACATGTTTGTTTGGCCAGAAACTGAAGGATCTCGTGGGTCTCAAGAAATTTCATCTTGTCTAATAAAGTACATAAAGACTTACGCTACAAACTTTGAAAAAATAATAACATATTCGGATTCGTGTACCGGGCAAAACAGAAATATTAAAACTGTCTTAAGTTTATTGAAACTTGTTCAGAGTATGGAAATAAGAGCTGAGTCAATTGAAATGAAATTTTTGGTAAGTGGGCACAGCTATTTGCCTAATGACTCAGATTTTGCCATTATTGAGTCACGTGCGAAAAAAAATCAAAACATTTTTTCACCAGATGATTGGTACAATATAATCAAAACATGTAAAAAGAAAGCTCCATTTCATCTAATCCAAATGACCCACCAAGATATTTTTTCAACAAAACCTTTAGAACAATCAATCATTAACAGAAAAGTAACCGTCACAGGCTTTCCAGTAAATTGGCTTAAAATACGCTGGATAAAATTAGAAAGGTCCAAACCCCATCTCATACAATTCAAATGTGATTATAATGAAGATACAGAATTTAAAGCCATTAATTTAAGAAAATCTGTATCAGGTAGACCGCAAAGTTTGAAAAATATATATCAGCCTTTATTATATCCTAAAGGCAGAACTGTGACAAGGGAAAAATGGAGAGACATGATGGACCTGCTAAAATACATTCCTCCTGTTGAACATGATTACTATAAAAACTTGACAACAAATCGAAATGACGAATCCTCACATCCAGCTGATGAAGAAGACATTATTTATAATATTTCTGATGAATTAATTACAAATAATATAATATAACAGAACTGTGAACATTCATGTTTATGCAAAAGCTGTAATAAAAATATATAATAACTAACTTTTTCTGTAATAAAAAACTTAAAAATTTAAAGACTGAATTTAACTTTACTACTTTTTTTCAGTTGCCAAATTGATTAACTCCACCAGTCACATAAAAGCTGTAACATTACTGACGATTATTTTTTGGCTATTCTTTCTTATTAATTTTATACAGCGTCAGATGAAAGCTATATCTGTATTTATGCATTCTACATTATATGTGTGAATCTATATTATAACAGGAATTTTAGAAAACAATGTACATCGTTTCATCGCGTTTCTCAACTTCTTCTTTTATGGAGTTAAGCGATGTGTGCACTGAACGGCTCATTTACTGAGCCTTTTCTAGTTATCATCTGCACACTCATCTAATTACTATATGTCAATCTCTGTGCACTGATCTAATCACTATAAAGAGTGCTAGGTAAATACTAAAGTTCGAAAATTATATGAGCTTTGGGTATCATAATTTATTACACATGTTCAGTACAATCACGTATAGCGTATACACATTTCACGGACAAAAAAAGTAATCTTAAATGTAACACGTAGTTTGCTATAAGAGGGCTCAGTCTAGACTGTTTTTCTGCAATTTGGTAGAGTTTTTTGAATATAATAATTTATTTTTTTGTTTTGTGGAAAGCATGATTTTTGTATTTTTTTTATCTTTATTTGCAAAGTGATTAGTAAGTCTTTTAACAAAATCAGGAAAGAAGGAAATTCTGCGGCTGGAAGAAAAAACACTGAATGTCACATGTTTTCACTTTCGAGATGTTTGTCCTTTAAAGTTCTGGCCACCAATTCCTTTCTTGGTTTTCCATTTATTGAGCTTATCGTATTTGCACAAAATGAAATTTCTTGAAATTGTAACATGTTGCGGTATTCTCTACAGTCACTGAATTATGCCGCGAGATCTAGGACGCTCGGAGCGTGGGCTGAGTCGAATGGTGCCGGCCCTGAGCAACGGCGAGTGCGCGTAGGGTTTGTGCGTCGTGCCGAGCCGTGAGTCTGGGGAGTGGGGAATGCCTCGTTTCTGGCTGAGGAAGCGATCTGCCGAGAACGAGGATCACTGTCGCGTAGACCGTAGCGTTGGGTGTTTGGAAGAAATAAGTGTAACTGTGACAATTCGAGCCGAGATTAATTCATACGAAATAAAGGAAGATAGCCGCTAAAAACCATAGGGCAGCAGGCGAAATAATAAAGGACAGTGCTGGCAACAACTGGCAGCGACCGTTCCAAAGATATGTCAAGACTAGTGACCGGCCAGAAGCCGCATTCGTAACTGGGAATTTCTGATCGGTTTTTCGGTAAGTCTCATTATCAGTACGAATTTCTTCATTTACATTTCAATGGCTCGGACACCTTCTCTCGGATGGGCTAATTATTCGCCAGTGCGAATTATTACACGCCACGTGCGTTACGCATATGGCGTCTCGAGAAAGCTTGCGAAACTGGAAGCACGTGTCTTCCACGTGGGCAATCGGTTCTTGCGGATATATAGCGTCGCGGCCATATTTATTTATATTAATATTCGGACAACTTTTAAAACGCCATAACTTGCTTAGAACTGGACTGAACAACTTGAATTTTGTTATTGTTTAGAATGATTAAAGAAAATAATATATGACGAAATATATATAACGATGATTTAAGAAATGCATTTCGTAGATCTCGGTAATTTATATGCATGTTGAAAATTTCAGCGGAATCGGTTGACTTTGGTATAAGCGGTAAACAATTAAAGATCGCAAAAATCGCAGTTTTGTCCTGATTTTTAATATTTCTGTTCAATAATTGTGAGAAAGTTGCTGTTTTAAAATTTGTTTAATGCTCGTAACTATGACCTTGCGTTAACTGATTTCGATGAAATTTTCGGCATGCGTGTAACTTATCGAGATCTACAATTCCTAATATATTTTCTTTGCAATATGTAAGCTTATTTTCTAATAAAATGTCGCTTTATGGGCATGTCTTGTATTTATTTCTTTATTTCTAGATATCTGAAACTGTTTCTTAAGTTGTTTAATGTAAGTATTGTATAACATACTGTATAGCGTACCTGATTATACATTCACTTCAGATTGATCCTCTATAACTTGAGATATTATTTTATTGTCGTTAAGAATATGAAATCCTTTATCATTTCCATCATTTTTAATCACATTTTCTACATCGCACTCTACGCAGTGCGAAATGCACCTTGCGACATTATACATATAACTTTGTGATTACGGTTTGTTCGCTATCTGATCTTTCATGCAAAGATGAATTACTTTCACCCACTTTTAGAGGTTGTTATTCATTTTTATTCCTGTATTCGTGTTTGCTGCATCATCTTCTTTGCATTTTAATATGTTATCTTTATAATTTTTTTATGATATATACAGTAAATCTACCAATGTTATATTTACGAGACAAGAAATTAGTTGTTTCTGAAGCGTCTATTAATTTCAAATTTTTCTTCAATACAAAGCACCATTCTTTTTCTCTTTTCGTTTGATTTGTGTGAAGACGTAATGAGAATATAGTTTCTGGACGAATCACATACATACAAGTAACTGAATTAAATCGTTACTTATCTTACATTCTATGCAGGAAGACTATGCTAGAATTTCTAACTAACTAACTAATATATTATCAAATATTTCAAGATTTAATGAAAAGTATTTGTTTAATATAATGTTTTACATGTAGTGTATAAACAAGGATTCGGACATGGACAAACTAATCTAAATTGGAATCGAAATTGCGTAGGAACCGTATTTTATTAGGCTTCCCTCAATTTATTTTCTTTATTACATCACCGCCCAATGCTTCATCCTGTAGCAAATGATAAAATGTCATGGTTAATAGTAAATCAAAGACCTATGCATATAAACTGTGAATCGTTTAATAGAGTTCGATGATGTACCTGCGCTGTTGTCTGTTTTTGAGTTGAAGTAAATTACCTCTCAGATGTTATACCAACAGAACTTTTATGATTTTCATTATTTTTATCGGTTTCTTTGCTTTTGTTACATGCTCCACTGCCATTAGCTTTATCTGTTTTTTCCGCTTCTTCTTCATCGTTACTACTACTGACAATAACTATTATCTCGTCATTATTGAAGGGTTTTACCGGTCTATTAGCAAATAATGTTTGCATCTATAAAATAGCATGCGATTATCCAATCTGTCAAATCTGATAGTATATTATCATTTTTAAATGAGTTTGTTTGCAAGTATACATATACTTCTGTCTTTTCTTTTTGTGCTTCCTCCTTTCTCTTATCACAATAATTTTTAATTTCTTTCCTGATATTTCCAATATCTGCAGTTGTTTCAGTAGTTTCCAAACATAGCACAAGTTCTTTTATTTCACGACTATATGTAAAGAATTAATTGTAACAATACAATCGAGCTTATAATGGCAAATCAATATTTTGAAATATTACATTGTATATGCTTGACCTCTGTAGGTTATTAAAAGCGTTAGTGTTATTTTTGTTAACAAATTTACCTAATGCTTTATTTAGATCATTCACTGTTAGTATTGTTCATAGGTTTTTATTTTCAACCAAACTGGTGTCCTTTTAGTTTTGCTTGTATGTGGTTTCCACAAAACCTTAATTCTCCTAATTAAAAAACCAAACACAAATTTTACCTTCGAGCATCTTGTAGAATATCGCAATTTTTGTTTACCTCAGTATAGCTCATAATGTCAGTCGTATCCTGGAGTACTTACCGGAACTTCTTGTTTTACAGAATACAATTAATTCGTGAGAATTAGCAACTTTATCACAATATTTCTGTGCCAATCTAAAATACACATATTATTTATTTCCATTTATTACTTGTATTCGTTAATATACTAATAGAATCTTACCTGGTCGAATCGAACCGTTCTTTATCTTTCAAGTAAATTACTTTCAATCGAATATACGGCAAGACCGGTTGCTTCGGATGATTTGACAATTGTTCCGCGGTACTAGGAATCAATTCATTTTCTATGCGTCGGTCGACGATATTAAAAACTGATTCTGATAGCAATCTATCATTGTTACTTTTTATATTTGTATCATTAAGGACCAGAGTGTCAAACACAAATGGTCTAACGGTTTTTAATTTCAATTTCTTCAACTTAAACTTATTACCGTTTACGCTAAGTATGACAATGTGTTTGGCCTTTGATTCGCCTTCGCATAAAGAAATCGCAATCTGTAAGTGCGTTTCTTAAGCAGTAGTTTCTTATTTTTCATGCATCATAATTAATAAATAAATCTAAAAATATACCTGTTTGAGAAATGTAGTATTGTCTTTTAGAGTTAAACACGTGTGTGATACAACATTCCTGTTCCCCTCCCCACACGACAAAGTCAACAAAAGAGGGAAGGTGGGCTTCCGAAGTATATCCACGTTTAAGACATGGTGCACGTTTTTTATGTAAAACAAACAAATTAAAGCATTTCACCTATGAATGAAAATCATGTGCAATAAAAAAAAATGGAAAGACCTCTCAATACATATATGGATCTCATAAGTTCACCTTAAAATCGTTCAACATCCGTATTAATTTATCATCGTTCATGCAGCTTAAACCAAAAATTGCAACATGGGTATTACCCATTTTTATCATCAGTGGAGGAATGATCATTTTAGGGGTGGCTGTCCATTTTCCAAAATAATTTATGAAACCAGACACAGACAACAAGTCCATTTGGCCCATTTATTCCACAACCTATAATTTTGATTATAATTACTAATGGCTGAATCAATGTTGAAAAATCACTGTACTTAAACTATTGATATTATATTTCTTACTTGGATGGTCATTTTTCCCGTGAATGGAAAATATTAGCATGTCAATATTAAAATTTGGATCCTAAAAATTTACAGTTTTAAAAGTACAGTGTGGGAATGTTAATTCTGGCTCGCTCAAAAATTGGATGTTAATTGCTCTGATGAAAAAACAATCATTAATATTTGTCGTACTTCAAATACCATCTTATATTGATATTATCATATCTTGCTAACCTGGGACCCATACAGTATTTATTTAACAATTCCATACATTTTAATTCATCAGAAGTTGTTGGTTTCGCATCGTGAAATAAATCTCCACAATGAAATATAAGGTCTACATTTTTTTCCTTGCTACATTGAAGTATTTCTTCAAAAGTATTAATGCTCTCATCCGATGACTCTCCTGCTTGTATAAATTAATTATTTGCAGTATATATGTGCGTGTGTTGCTGTTAACGGTCATGATGCTACCACTGAGTAACCACATCAATGGCCTTGCCATTTTTTAATTACTGTAATGTCTCCAGTTACATTTCGAAATATGTATTCTTCGATGCATTCTCGGCATCGACTAGCGTTTGATGTTTCCAGGATTACAGAACCATATCCTTCACAATGACAATCTGCCTCACTTCTGTGGTTTCCTGCGATGGTATGCCAGCAGCCTTCAGGAAATAATTCTCTTCCTTCTGCTGCCACTCGAGACCAACATTTTTCACACAATTTGTATTCTTCAGCTTCAAACACGAGTTGCATTTTCCTTATACATTGGCATATTAAGAGATCCTCGTGCACCTCTGGATAATCAGCGGGATTTACTTCATCCTGAAAGTGATTCCAATTTTTAATTTGTGTCGGACGAACTATCGAAGACGAAGGAGTGTTTTAATTTATCCTGATGTTTCGCGATTAGGTGTCCGGTCGCATCTGTTTTTAAAATTGCATTATTTATATCCGACATCTACTATCTCGTATGGCCCGATGTAACATGGATCGAATTTACTTGTTTCAGGTTCTTTTTACACATGGACGTATTACTCCACCATAAGTTATGTCGGATTAGCTCACTTATCGTAATTCCCGAAGATTAATTCGTGGGGTGTGAAATTCGTAGCTTCGTGGACGGAGGTATTTATATGAAATCATGGCAAATGGTAAGTAGAGGTCCCATTCTTCATATGACTCGATGTATTGTTTTAGATGTTCTGTTAATACAATATATGGCTCCTTTTTAACGATCCATCTCGGCAACATGTAGCATTAGTTTCCCAAGAAACTAGTGTTTTCATCTATCGAAATGGATTTTGGTGTCTCACGTATTGCAATGAAATGACTCGCGGACGCGTCAGCTATTATCATGGCTTTAATATCTGATAAAGCAACTGCTAACCAATACTTTTTTAAATTGTCTCGCATAGTTAAAATGTAGCGATTTCCATTGATTGTTTTTGGAAGTAGTCCAAATGTGTCGATGGCAAGTTCGTCAAAAGGTTCCAGAGATGTGTCCGTAATAATCACGGGTTGACGGGTTTTGTTCTGATAAGTGAACGAATGAATTCTTGTGAATCTTTTCTCATTTCGGGGCAGTGATATTTTTCTTTTAACCCTTTCGGTACGGAGGACCTGGCCGCGGTTATACATTCGTGGAACGAGGAAGTTTTTCGCAAGAGTGGTTGCACTGTCCGACAGCGTAAACCGCGAAAACATGTTTTGCGGCATTCATAGAAATCTCGAGCGTGATTGACACTAAACTTTTCATTCGGACCGCGACATCGGTGACTGACGCGGAATTTAACGTGTTTGAAAAACATTTCTAAAATGTTTATACTGCTTAGTCGTAACCTAAACCAATCCTCGGCAGAAAACCGATTTCGACGGTATCTTATCTCGCGGATCAGACGGAAGGACAGACAAAACAGGCATGGCGCTTAACGTTTTAAAATCATATCTTTTTCTTTACAGTACATTAATTAAAGTAAATGGCATTGATATAAATAATATGGTCCAATATTACAAAATTAAAATAAATAACAAAATTAATAGTGTAACATAATAAATAATAAAACTAATAGTGAAATATAATCAACGACAAAACTAATAGTGTAACTTGGTGTGATAGTTTTCGAAACAAGGGGAAACGCGCAAGCCCACATTACATTGTTCGCACTGATACTTGGATTCACGTCTCACACCACCAGCCGCACATACAACACATCTTCGTTTTCGATCTTTTTTCCCCGACTGATATATCGAAGGAAAATGTCCCCCTGTGAGCCTTGTGGGATAATTACTTCCTGACTTGCTGCACCGATGATATTCATGATTCTTGTGTTATTTTTCTAATATTTCCTTAATCAACTGAAGGTGAAATTTCGCCATTGGGATTTGTTTTTTTGTGGTGTGCTTATATAGGCAGTATGCGTTTCACGCGCAAATGTCGATCAAGTGGAAAAAGTATTTGCGATACCACTTTAAACTTTTGCGCGAGTTGCATCGATAGTAATTATCACCATATCTGATTTATCGATTGTACCCATTGAAAAGTTATAATCTATTACGCATTTGGGCTTTAGAACAATTTCATTTTTTCTTGACTTCTTAGGTACTTCTGCAAATTCTGCGGTTTGGATAGTGAAAAGCATATAAAATTTCTTTCTATCAAACCATTTCATTGCAAACAGATTTTCAGATGAGCGGAACACTGCCTTTCCTTTTTTCAATTTATCAGTTATTTTAAGCATCTCTTTCCGTCTTCTTTGCACAGTGCCACAAGCGTTCGTACTTTTTTCGTGGGGTAGGTTGAACAATATGGGACTGGAAAACCAGTTATCCAGATAAATATTGTAGTCTTAGTTGCCAACCCAATGGCCTTTGTTTAGAAAAGGTTGCAAAAGCGACATTACAATGTTCCCTGGCTTTCCAATATATTGATATTCGGTAGCTACAGTAGCACTAGCCCCACAATAAATGATTATATCTTGGATATAACCCGTCTTGCAGTCACAAAGTAGGAATGATTTTATGCCAAACCTACTCCTCTTCGAGGGAATATATTGTTTAAACGAGAGACGGCCTTTGTAGAGGAGTAGACTTTCGTCTATACACAACCGCTGGTATGGCTGAAATGCATTGATAAAAAGATGTTCGTAGCATTTCCACTACTTCATTTATTTTGTGTAAACGATCGGCAGTGTGGCCGACTATGTCCGTAAAATGCAACATTTTCAATAATGAAAAGTAGCGATCTCTACTCATAATTTTACTGAAAATATCGCTTCGGAGAAACTTATCTTTAGACCAATTTTCATTTAAGGATAGCTTTTTGGTTCGCGTCATTAATAACGACGCAGCAATAAAACAATATAATTCATCCACTTCCATCACTTCTGAAGCGTTCAAGTGATCTCTTTTGAGCTGTTGACACCGGTAATAGTTTGTTTTTTGCACAATAAATTTAACTAAATCTTTAGAAAAAAGCAGTCTGAAGTAGTCCAAAATTCTCGACGAACGATTTAAATTGTTCCCTACTACTCCCGAATGATGTGGCGTAAAATCATGAATTTTTGGACTAAGCTTCTTTGATGTCCATTTGATGCTAGAAGGAGTATCAATTCGTACTTCAGGCTCTACTGCTTCTTCAGATACCGAGGTGCTAAGTACACGTGCTCGATTGTTCCTCCTTTTGCGAAATGCTAAATTATATTGATTTTCTTCATCAGAATCTCTTTTGGAATCAATGATTTCCTTTATCCATTGTTCTCCTTTCAAGCGTTTTACACTCATCCTGAAGGGAACTAAATGCAAATTGTAAGTTATACATTAAAAAAATTAACGATATAAGCAAACATTCCAATTTGTTTTTCGTAGCTTATCTATATATTATAAAACATATATAATTAAGGCACGCTGTTGACTGTTACTAATTATATATTATAATGGAACGATTAGAACAGCCGGGAATTTTAAACACAGAATAGTAAAGTAATGTGTACTATAGAGAGTAATCATACCCACATAACTTTCCGTTGGTGCTGTTAACGGTGCCCACATAAAGTGCCCACATAACTTTCCGTGGATGCCGCGAATAGGCGGCGGTAGTACTGAAAGGGTTAATTGATTTAAGGTTTCCGTTACACCCTCGTGACCTGCGATTAATCTACTGCGAGCTTCTTCTATTAATTTTCATCGAATTTCATCTACTGGTGTGACAATGTTATCCGTGTTCGTAGGTTGTGGCAAAACTGGGCTAATATCTGGTTCGTCTCCATCAGTTGAACTGCTGTTCTCCTGGGATTTAGATTCGTAATCAGGTATAGACTAAGTTATACTTGGTTCACTGATCTTGGCAAGTGAGATTATTGTAGATGTAATGGCGTAGATGAGGCTCCTGGGAGATTGTAGATGAGTGGAGTTTGCATCATTGTTTCTTCTAATCTTGGCTTCGCTGTTATCACAGTTTCATCTATTGAATTGCGTTTGCAAAAGATGCTTGGGTCGTCGATTTGGTTATTTCGCTATTTGGACGTTTGGCTCTCATTGAGAGTGTGGGTTGTGGATGACTTAAATGAATTTAACGCTGTCTTAAATTCCCACGTTTTCGACGTTATGTTCGACGTTTTTTTCCTGTGGCAGAATAATTATTCTTGAGCGAATTTAAAGTATGTGGAAGATAAGCTATGAAAAATATGTCAGGAATGTTCTTCGTATGTCACACTTCCAGTGAGCATTTTCTATGACTTTAATCAACTTTCTACTTGACATTATTAAAACCCCAGAATAACTATGAGAAGAAAATAAAATAAAACATTTGTCTACAAACTCCTATTAAAATTTGGACGAAACACGCCTAAGTGTTTCTCCATGTTTTTTATTATGTTGACTTATATGACTAGACATTTTCGGAATAATAGAGAATGTTACTTTTCATCTTTTGTAATACACTGGTTTATATACACTTGGCTAAACCAATTTCACACTAACCGATGATTTTCGAAAAAGGATTTCATAATTTTGGTATTTTAAATAATGTTGTACACATAATAAATCTCATAGGTGTACTTTAAAAGTAGCTGAGAAAATTCTTTTTAATGATAATATAATAATTTAAATCTCTGTAGTTTCGGGAAAATACTCTTTATATTATACTATGTTGTAATGCCACATAGTGTTTGTTTTCATTAGTTTTATTTAATCTGATGTTATTTTTAGTAATAAATATTTAGCGTTATTTATGAAACTTACATTTGTAGGATAGTAATGCATAAATGCCAGCTGAAAACGTGATCATTTTTTTATATCATTATACTCGAGGTAGGAAAGTTAATTCTTAATTCTATCAATTCGTAATGAGACTTAATTCTGTTTGTACTATGCACAGTATTGAACTATAAGAATTATACATATATCTGTTTGAACTGTTCAAACGAACACGGTAACATACAGTGTATTTGTATGTATGATAATAAGTTTGCTCGAAAAAATTTGAACGCAAATTGTTATATTAAGTTTAATGTACAATTCATAACTCCTACTATCGTATAGTTTAAAGCTAACGAGAAGACTTGCGACGAATATGCCCGCACTGTTTATAGTCATCTCCTCGTCAAATCTGAATAGTGCATATAGCGGCTTGAGTACGAAGCATGCATAATTAAAGTGTGGATAGTAAAGTATTATTATACTACTTTCATGCTTACTATAGCGAAGACAACCTGCAAAATTGACATCACTTTTTTCATCACTTTTTTAAATCGTGGGTTTAAACATCAATGTAGAGTATTATCAGAATCTGAATCATAATGTTTTATGTGAAATATTATATAATAGAATGAACCATCTACATCTCACAGTTGTATGTATTTACGTAACCGGAGGATGAAGTTTTGGAAATATGTAGTACCCAGGAAGGCTCATAAAGTGCAGAAATAAGTTAAATGTTCGACAATTTCCAAAATTACTAGTTTGTTATTCTTCTCAAATTTCCAAATATGTTGCAAATGTATCTTTTCGTTGGGAAGAATGAATTGGAGGAAGGATTGGAAGGATGAATTGGATAGTGGACTGTATGGTAAAAAACGCTGGTGTAATAACGCTAAATATGTTTTAACCAATAAGATTGGTACAGAGGAGGTTATAGATGATATACAATAGAATGATGAAATGTGATGATGTGTCGTGAAGGTCATGAATGATACGATTAAGCGATCAATTTATGGCTATAAAGCTGTATCGAAATTTGCAAGCGCAATCGATTGTAGCGAAGCTAGGCTGCAAGCGCAAAAGTATTACAAGCGTAATGTGAATTGCGCGCTCAAGAGCAGAGAAGAATTACAAGCGTAACTATATGTATCTACGTAACAGTAGCTGATAACTGAGATGACAAATGAAAACTAACCACGGTCGCGGTGTGAGGGCCTATTTATTTCGTTGTGAATATTGAAGACTAAGCAGAACTGAATGTTCGTTACAGTGTACGATGGCAATGCCCTAACGAACAACGTTGCATGGGAAACGACGGAAAATAAATAATGGTCGCGCTAGAATTCTTATGCATCGATCCAAGTGATACCAGTAAAGAGGAGGTAATCGACTGGCGATTTAAAATTGATCGATTTGATTTTAGACACACGAGACTATTTTCTTCAGCGTACTGGATCTGTATTGGAAACTTTATAGTTGGGTCGGGTTGTCGCTTGACAAATTTCCAATATTCGGAATCAGCAACGGAATCGCCAACATCTAATTTCACCACAAATGAAGAGTTGCATTAAATGGAACATTCAGATTGAGAATACTCCATTTTTTATTACTGCAGAGCTGTGCATTCTTGGTAGTTTGCAGGTCATTTCTTGTACTCTACGCGCCCGAAATAACTAAATGTGTTTCTGTAATGGTTATAATATAATATCTTATGTTATTCATCGAAACCAAATTATTCGAAATGCATTAATGATACTACTGCAGCTTGGTTTCAGTAGTCGAAGACAACTATGGCTGGGCTATTAATTATCTCATATCTTTCGATATTAATTATAGGTAAATATAGCCATTTTCACAAAGCATGGACACAACTATCAACCTCAATTTCCAAAGTATTTCGAAATTTGGTTCCAAAATTTCAAATAGTGTGATATACATAACCAGAAATGTAACCTGCAGTGGATACATTCTCAATAAACCGGCAACAAATATTAATCACATAATGAAAAATACCAAGATTGCACGATTCCTACTAAACATTCAAGTGGAAATATAGAAAGCAGGAATTTGTTTGCTTGAAGATTTACGGCTTTAATCGTCAGCAAAAACCGATTGGATCAATATGGAGATTGAGTGATGCAGTTTTCATGCCAAGATTCACGGCAGTGTTCAGCAGATATCTCGAAGACTGGTTCTTCTGCTTGAGACTTTGTATGGCGCGATTGCGGAAGTAATCAACAAGAAAAGGAAGACTACATTGATCTGAATTTCGATGTACTTTTGGAGCAAGGATTTCAGATTTGATATACCGAACTTTCCTGGATTTGGTTAACAGTCTGAAACATTTACTTCTCGGGGTGAACAGGATCGGAAGTGATTGTGCGAAGTCGTGTATATTATCTATGAATCAAATTGTGCAGTAATGGCACTTAAAGTCATGTAGAAGCAAACTTGAAATCTGAATCGGTAATTTTTATTTACACGTCATTATTTGCTGTTGCTTTCCATTAGTTAAAAACTTGCAACCATATTTGGATAACAAGCAATACAGCTTCAGAGGATTGATTGCCTTGCTACTTATTTCTACATTCAAATCCTACTGCCACTAGAGATATTGCTTTCTTGAGTACGTTGATCAATTTACTGTCTGCTTCCGATTCTGACACGATTAAATCAAATACTCTAGATTTATAAAAATCCATGTTTATATGATCAATTTGGAACATTCATTCGATGAAATTGATAATGCAGATTTTCTAGTTGTAGCAAATTTTGCGAGGATATAACCTTGTTGTTGTCTATTAAGTAAGCTGCAAAGTTAAAAAGTAGGTATGTCGAATCTTTTCGAGCAAACTCAAGCATTTATAGTATTACAGAGTTAATGCAATTAATAAACTTATTTCTGAGGTTTTTCATAGTAGTGTTATTGGTTTAAACAGGTCTGTGATTTATATCGGACAGTATTTATCGCAGTTATTCTTGTGAAATGAAATCGCGTTGTATATTATGTGCTTGAATACGAACGCTGTGTATTTCGAACCTGCAATTTGGTACTATCACTGATTGTGAGACACTGCATTGGTTTAGGTTGAAGTATGGAAAAGACTCGGTCAGGAAAGTAATTTTTCATTCTTATTGGAGGTTTTGTAAACGTTTTTAAAAAAGACAGAAATGGTACATGTTTATTGTTTACATAACAGTGCAATAGATTTCTCGCAATATTTTGGGTTGTAACATTCCAATTTCAAAAAATCCTTCTCGCTAACATTGTTTCTATGTGAAATGAAGTTATTTGCATAATTTGGGCTTGATCGAGTTTCGGAAATGCGTTCGAGACTAGTTTCGGAATGACAATATTTTTTAAGTAATTTTGACATTTTCGAATTTTGTGAACCTCATAGATTATTTAAAACATTATATTTTATTTAGGACAGTAATTTAAATAGTTAGAATATTCAAAAATCTTATTTCTCTATAATCAAAAATAATAAATTATCTTTGATATAATTAATCAAGTTAATGCGAATGAACTCCTGGGGCGAATTTTACTTCTCTATTATATCGTATTCTATAGATGCTATTTTTATCGTTGCTATATAGGATGCTCTTTTCTACTGGTACGTTTCGAAATGTGGTTCTGATGTTTTCATGACACTCAACAACTATCTGCTACCATCACGGAAGTTGTCGAGTCGTCTCATCGGATACAGATAACGGCTTTGATTGTGGTAGGCTTCAGCGAGGTTCGTCGTGATTTGGTAGAATGACATCATCCATTGGTTCGTTGAATTCCAAGAAATTTCTGAGAATTTACCTTGTCTTGGTACTGGAATTTTAAAGTCTAATGAACATTCGTTGATACGTAATACATATGTGGCATTATTGTTAATTGTACCATTATTTGTTAATTAAATTTAGATCTTACATGTGCAATTTTCAATTTGTTAGTGTGTACTATACGTAGATTACCTCCAATTAGTATTTCTATTCGGCAAGATTTCTACAACTTTGTGTGGACCACTATATTGGCTACAAAATTTTCCTATTTTAGACTCTTTCATAAGTTAAATTAAATCTAATGGTTCATAAACTTCTTTAATTTGCAAATTTGAATTTTGTCGTCGTTTTCTATTTAACATTTCACCATAATTTTTTAGGACTAGAATTTATTATATCGTTCGTCGATAATTGTTCAACAGGGATTTCAGGTTGTGACGGTGCTTCTTGAGCTTCGGGAGTTGGGATGCGTAGATTATCTTCTCTTTGAAACAAGGACGTTTCTTCTATCCTTGTCCTTTTTCGTACTGGATCGAATATCGGCGAGATCTCTGACGAGACAGAAGATGCTTACCATTTTCCTAATAACGGGTTGTATCTTGAATATCCATCGTTCGTTCTCTCTAGGTCCATGTAGTCGTCGATGAGAAGGATGAGGGGGTTATCGCCCCTGATAATACAAACACGGATCAGCCCCGCTCGGAATTAACCCGAATGCTCTCAACTCCTCATCCAGGCGACAATGCCAGATACGACCAGCTTGTTTTAAACCGTATAAAGCTTTTCGCAATAGGCAAACCTTAGCTCGATTTCTTAAATTTCGCTTCATTTTGATAGCTTTCGTTTTTATACTATAATCGCCACTCTCGGTTTCGGCTAAAATATCTAGGGCCTTATCGACGCAACGGGGAACTTCTATAAGAATTTCTTCTTCTAGTTTGCCGTTCAAGTAGGCTGACGTCACATCTATTTGATGGATTTTCATATTATATTCAGCTGCAAGAGCAGCCACAATTCTAATTGATTGTAAACGTGCAACCGGAGCGAAAGTTTCGTTAAAGTCGACCCCGTAACACTGCGAAAATCCACGCGCTACTATTCTGGCCTTCCGACGGTCGATTTTACCGTTAGGCTCGTATTTATTGCATAGGACGACACGATTTCCTACCACTTTTATGTTCTTTGGACGCTCGACGACTTCGCATGTATTATTTTTTAGTATTTTAGTCGTTGGGGGTGTTCGGATAAATAATTGTTGCGTGCGGTGTAACTACTAACTTTATTAGACAAATCGCGCAGAGTCACTTCGGGCAGCGTATCGTCGTAGTAAGAGTAACGGCGTTGCGTGTACCACAAGCTTACAAGTCTTTTTCCGTCCGAGATATATCAGGGCGAGCGTCTAACTACCGCTCTTTTTATACTAGTATGTTTGCCCCCGGCATGGGCTCTGGACACCTCCTGATTGATTGATCCGCGAATGGGTTTTCCCAATCAGCGTTGTCCATTTCCTTCTCACCGCCTTGTCCCTTACGCCCTGAGCGCGTCCTGTTTTGGGACCGCGTGGTGATCGGAGTGGGTGCGTTTTTTGTGATGTAACGGCCGGGGTTTTCGTAATGTAACGGTCCGGCGTTCGGGTCCGTTTTGCGTGCCCTTCGGAATTTCCGGTTATTTATGATGGTCTCGTTGACTATCGAGAATTAGGTAAAAAACTCTACTGACTTATTGCCATCTGGACAGAAAACAGTTCACTCAAAAATAGCCTTTTCGAAGGAGGGTCATAAATACGCTAGTCGTTTGCACGAGAAATAAATCTTTTTTATGTGCGCCGACTGGTCGCTACAGTATCGATCCTAATTCGATGGCAATGGCCTGGTGCCATTCATCTGCGTCCGGACCTGCGATTTCGTGCTCTAGAGGGACTTCGGTCATAAAAGTCTGTTCGACCGCGGTACTTGCTACCTGCACCGTATTATATTCTTTCCGGGGTCTATCCCTCATGCCCGTAAGTATTTTTCTCGGTCTCCCTCTACCTCTCCGAGACGGTTCGTCTCCGCGACTGCCATCATCCGCGTTTAATTCATTCGCGCTATCGCTCGATTCATCTGTATCGCCCCCGTTCTCAATATTATCGTTTTGATAATCTTGAGAAGACAGATCGACATCGAAAGTTAATGGTTCGCTATTGTGTTCGTCGCGGCCTAAATCATTTTGCGGGATATTTTCGGAGGGAACGTTCTTTACGGCAGACTTTTGAATGTCGTTCGCGCTGAAATTTTCGAGGAGCCTCACATCGCGCGCGATTTCTACCCGTTTTGCATCCTTATTCCATATTCGATATCCTTTCGAACATTCGGAATACCTGACGAAAGTCCCCTTTCGCGAACGTGGTTCAAACTTCCCTTTATTCGGATCGTTATTTAGAAAATAGACGTCGCATCCGAAATCGCGAAAGTGTTTAACAACGGGCAGCTTCCCGTAAAGCCTCTCAAAAGGAGATTTTCTGGCTGTAGCTCTTGACGGACATCGATTACGAATATGATTCGCCGTCGATACGGCTTCTGCCCAAAAAGATCGCGGTAGACCGGATTGCGCGATTAGACATCTCGCCGTTTCTACTATTGTCCGATTCTTCCACTCGGCTACCCCGTTTTGGTGTGGATTGTATGCGACCGATAACCTACGTTTAATCACGTTATCGCTTAAGAACTTATCAAACCGCGAATTTATATACTCCTTCCCATTATCCGATTGTAGGAATTTCATCTTGCGACCGGTCTGATTTTATATATAGTTCTTGAATTCTCGGAACGCATCAAATACTTGGTCCTTTGACCTTATAAACCGAACTTCGCACCACCTAGAATAATCGTCAATGAACGTGACGAAATATCTGTTACCTGCGTGTGAGTGCGTTCGCATGGGGCCGCAGACATCGCTGTGAATTATTTCTAAGACTTCCGTCTCACGCTTCGATTGTTCCGGAAATGGTGTTTGCGTCATCTTATTTTCGATACAAATTTCGCAACACAATGTCCGTTTAAAATCTTCAACGTTGCCACTCGGTATGATGCACTTCCGCCTCGCTTCCAGTAGATCCTGTTGATTTAAATGTCCAAGCCGCCTGTGCCATATCTCGAGCTCGTTGTTCCATTGCGACTTCGCTGCGTCCTCGTCTGCTGCCATGGCCCTGTGTGTGGACCCTTTTTTCGTCACGTAATATAGGCCATTTTTACGAATGGCGGTGAAATTGTTATTGCCTTTACCATCGATGACTTTGGCTTGATCTTTTGTGAAAAGCACTCTGTATCCACGATCCGTTATTTTCCCGACCGATAACAGGTTTGTTCTTAGGTCCGGTACGTGCAGAGCGTCTTCTAGCGTCAAGTTCTTTTCTGAACCCCTTTCATCGATAACTACGCGCAAAGTTCCACTCGCGTTAATGTTTGTCGACGCATTGTTTGCAAGATTTAATTTTCCATGCAGCCTTTTGTCGATATATTCGAAGCTATTTAGATCCTTGCACAGGTGAGGCGTGCTGCCACTGTCCGTCGCTCACCCCGTTATTCACTCGTGTTATTTCGCATTTTTGCCCGAATTCCGACGTTGTGTAGAAGGAGATATCGCTGCTAGCACCTTTAGCCGAGTGTCTCGTGTTTCTACCCTTGCGGCACTCGGATGCTATATGGCCGAATTTCCGACATCGAAAACATTTCGGTTTTGAGCGGTCGTCATCGGTATATTATCCGCAGCTCTGTTATAATTATTTTTCCCATAATTTGGTCTTACACGTCTTCCGGCAACCATAGCGTTAGGCACTGTGTCACACGATTCATTTTTGCGTGCGTCGCTTTCTTCGATGATCTTAATTCGAAGAGTATCGGGAGGTGGCAACTCATCACGCGACTCAATTGCACAGCGTAAAATTTCGAAACTCTGTGGCAAACTATACAGCAACAAAATTGCAAGCAAATCTGCGTTGATATCCACGTCCATCAAAGAATTTCCTGAGGTGTTCGCGAACATCTTCGCCCTCGTTCATGCGCGTAGCTTTACGCGTAGGCCCCCGTGATTGGTAGATCTGCTCGAGTTACCGACATACCTCGTTCGATGTTCTACAATCCTTTATTTGTTTTAATTCCGACGGATTGATCGACAGTATTATATCAGATTTTGTCTTTTTTTTCTTTTTTTAAAGTAAGTTTATTTTTCTCATTTCAGTCATAATATACAGAGAATAATCCTACTTAAAAATACTTTTAACATTAATAATAAAAATTTTGATAGCTATTAGTTATCAATTTGGATAAACTCTATAGCTAGCTATGGTAATATGATATGTTTTAGGCACGTTATTAGGGCGAGAGATTTATATGCTATCAGTCTTGTATCGTTAGTTGTTAGTAAAAGAAAAGGAAGAGTCTTAAAAAAACTTTTACCATCTATCTTAAATATGACATAGGCTAATTAAAACATAAATAAATAAGGCAGTAGGTGTGGGGTGAGGAGTTGGGATGGGTGGGTTAGGGTTCGGAGGATCTACTTACAAGGGAACTTAAAACTAATGTTGCTGTTAAGCATTTTGCGCTATTTAAGGATTGTATACAGGTCTTAAGACAATCACTGATAATAACTAATGACCTTTGTTTTTCCGGAACTTAGTCTATTTTTTCACTTTTTACGGGTTCTTCTGCGGATTTCGTCAATGTGCCTGGCGTCGTTAGCTAGCCAGGAGTAATCTTTGTTTAGTCTATCCCTGTCCATTTTGTCCTTGATAGAGAGTGCTGTTGAGTAGTTGGATTGTTCTCGTATGTATTTGTTGTCGTCTGGATTGATTTTCTTATTAGCGGAGTGTCTATTCCTATGGTAGATTATGGGTAAGTTATGTTGATCTTGGATTATTCCATTATGGTCACAGAAGAGGAACAGCTCTGGGGGTATGTAATCTGAGCTTAACTTGTTGGGGGTCGTCTCTTCTTCCGTTTTCATTGTGTCTATTATTATTTGATTTTTGGTGTGGCCAATCCTGCTGAAGTAATTTCGGGTGAGTTTTAAGTTGAAGCAGTCTATTCTTGGTATATCAGCTTTTGTGTATATTTTAATGTTACTGATTCTTTTGGTGTAATTTGATTCAGCTGTTCTATATCGGCCGAGGCATGTTCTTAAGCATGATCTTTCAAATCTTCTTATTTTTTCTATAATTGTTGGTCCGGTGTTCCAGAATATGGGTGCGGCATACGTTAATATGAGTCTAACTAATAGCTGGTAGCAAATAAGTTTGGCTTTGGTGGAAAGATTTTTGTTGTAGAAAAGTCTAGAGTTAGCTTTGAAGGTTCTTCTGGCTTTGTCCAGTTGCGTAATGTGGTGTTTGTTCAGTCTTAGTAGATGATCCAGTTGTACTCCTAGATATTTTACTAGCTTTTTTGGGGGGATTTCAACAGTTTCGTTAGTGTGAATGTTTTTAGCTGTGATTGTTGCTTTTTCTATCTTTACTACGTTTGAGTATTTGATTTGTTTTACCGGTCTGCGGAAGAATATTAGCTCACTTTTGGTGGGATTAATTTTCAAGTTCCAGTTTTTATAGTAGTCAGTGATGTGGTTTAATGTCATTTGTAGTGAGTTTTTGATTTGTCCTACGTCCGTGTCAGCTTTGTAGATTATTAAGTCGTCCGCGTAGGCAATCGAGTGTAGTCTGTCTACGGTGTTGAGTCCGAATTCGTTTATAACTTCGCTATTATAAATGTTGAAGAGTATTGGTGATGTTACTGTTCCTTGTTGTAGGCCTTCTGAGATTTTGAATGTGGTGGTAGACATTTTCGTTCCGTCCCATATGCGGAACGTTTTTCCTTTGGTCATATTTGCTATTAGTAGGATTAGTCCTGCTGGAAATTGATATTTGTCTAGTTTATGAATTAGCCCATTATGCCAAACTGAATCGAATGCTTTTTCAAGGTCTAGCAATATTGGCCCCACTGTCAGTCCGTTGTGTAGGTAATTGTTGAGGTCAGAAGTTAATTTGTGAATTGCGTGTGTGGTAGAAAGTTTATTCTTAAATCCGAATTGGTTATCTGGTATAATATTGTGTGTAGTTATGTGTTTCATTAAGTTTTGTTTGATTATTTTTTCAAAAATTTTACTAATGTTCGTAGTGAGACTAATGGGTCTGTAGATTTGTGGCTCTTCTGGGTTTTTACCTTTTTTTAGTATCGATAGGATTTTAGCTTGTTTCCATCTGTTTGGGTAATAGGCGTGGTTAATTGCGTTATTAAAGAGTATCGTGTATTCTATTATGATGGTTGTCGGTAGATTTTAATGGCAATTGATGGGATGTTGTCCAGCCCTGACGAAGTCTAATTATTTAGCTTTTTGATAATTTCGCTTACTTCACTGCAAGAAATGAAATGATTGGTTTCTTTATCCAGGTGTACTGGCCTGTATGCTGGGTTAGCGTCTGTGAATGTTGTAAAAGTTGCCTTTGTATCTGTCATTCTTTTTGCTATTTTGCTGTATTTGTCTGTTGTTTCGTCTGCCAGTCTTTTGGTGGTTGTATTGGTGTTAGTGTATCTTGGTGAATTTATTCTTTCCAGATACTTTCCTATTATCTCGAGTTTAGTAATCGGATCTGTAATGTAAAGTTCGTTGTTGTCGGTCCTGTCTGGTAAACTTTTCGCTACTTCTTTGTTAAATTCGTTATTGTTAATATCAAGTCTGAGGTTTTCGATGTTATTGTGTTTTTGTGGTCTCAGTATCCTGTTAATGGTCGGGAAAAATTCATTGGCGTCCTTGAAGTTTATATTTTTAATGATGGAGGCCCAGTATGCGGTTGCAGCTTTAGAGATTTCAATGTGGAGTTTTTTATTGAGTATTTTTATTGTCCGTTTAATTCTGTTTGTCTCTTGTCTGCTGTGCTTGCTCGAGCTTTGGTACCTGATGAAATACAACTTTGATACTAGGCATGACTTTGCCGCGTGTAGTTTTTTTAGTGTTATTGCTAATGTATTTTTGACAATAATTTTTATTGCTAGGTTTATTTGTTGGGACTATTTCTTTAATTGTTTTTGTGATAAGCAGTTCGAGGTAGCTGATACCTTCGTCTATTTCATTTATCGTGAGATTCCTATTATTCGGTAGTTTATTTTTTAGGTGCTTATCGGCCCGTTTGGCGAATTTTCGCCAATTAGTTTTTTTTATAGTTGAATGAGTGGGGTTTAGGAGGAGTTGGTGTTATTCCTTGGAACAGTGTGGTTGGTTCTATTGCGAATGTTACTGCATTATGATCGCTATCGTATGGGTTTGTCCTTATTTTGTTGTTGTTGAGGTTCAGTATTTCTAATCTGCTGTCTGTTATGCAGTAATCCAGGAAAGAGTTTGCTTTGGTGTACGTAGGGTTGGCAGCTGCGTAGATTGTTGTTTTATATGATATACTGTTGTCGACCTCCCATTGTAGTAATCGTCTGCCCCTGTCGTTCGCGTTTGAATCACCCCATTGTGTATTTCTGGCGTTTATGTCGCCGGCTATGATGAAGAAAATGTTTTCGTTGTCCAGATGAAAGTCTTTGTAAAGTTGTTCAAACTCGATTATGAATGTGTTTTTTTGTGGATTGTGGGGCGTATATGCTGACGATGAGTAATGTTTTTTTTGAGTTTACTATTATTATTATCACTGTGTATTCTATGATTCTATTTTTCTTTAAGTTTGGAGCTCTGTCTGTCCTAATTATGTCGTAGTTGTTTAATTTCAGTTTGTGTTTGTTGTTAAGTTTGGCTTCTGAGATCAGTATAATGTCGTGTTTGTAAGCTTCGATATATTTTTGTAAGTCTAGTCTTTTCTTAATTGTGCACAGTGAATTTACTTTTATCGCTGATATTTTGATTGGGTTGCTGGTCGTTGTGTGAGCCATTACTCGATTGACCATTGTGCTAAGTAATCGATTCTCAGTGTATTTTGGGTGATTTTATTATTGAAATCGACTAGTTGCTCTTTGATTTCGTCTAAGCTACTTCTGAATATATCGAGTATTTGGCTTATATTTATGTTGTTGTGGTTATTATTGTCCGTTACTTGAAATTGTGTCCTTTCGTTGCTGTTGGTCAGCATTCTTTGGGGGGGGGGGTGGGTGGGTGAGCCTTTCGTTTCTGGTGTGTGTTTCGGGTTGTGCCATATGTTGTGTGTATGGAATTCTATTGTTTTTGTGATGTTTGCGTATGAAATGCTGGGGTCAATTTGTCTGTGAATTTTTTGTGTTTTTTCGAAAGCTTTTCTGTTTTTGTTTTCGTGTTCTTGCTTCTTCATGTTCATTATCATAGACATATATGGGCAGCGCAGGTAAGAGGCCGGGTGCCCATTTTCCCCGCAGTTAGCGCATTTTAGCACGTTTTTATTACCTGATTTCTCGATGTTGCATTTTCCCGGTTCATGGCTTTGTGCGCATTTGACGCACCTGTACCCCATGTTGCAGTTAGAGCTGGCGTGACCTACTCTTTGGCAGTTTTTGCATTGAAAAATTTTAGGCTTTCTAAGCCTTTCCCATCTTATTGATTGGCTTAGCAGTTTTTTGATTTTGAGTAGCTCCGGATGATTGCTATTTTTGTCTATTTGCACTATAAAATGGTATTTATTGCTATTTGTGCGGTCAAATTGTAGTTTGTTAATTTTGGTTATGCTTATGTTATTGATTTTGAGTTCTTCTAATGCAGCCATTACCTCAGCTTCATTGAAGCCCCCTCGAATGCCCTTAAGGACGAATGATTTGTTTTTAAGATGGCTTGGGGTGAAGGAGTGGAATTGGAGGTTATTTTCCTTCAGGATTTCCATGCTTTTAAAGTGAGCAGAGAGACTCTCTCTCTCATCACTGGCGTTGAGCCTCACAGTATCTTCGTCTAGTTGTTTTACCATAAATGACTCTGTGTTAAGTTTATTTTCTGAAATCAATGCTATTATAGTTTTTATCTTTGATTTTGTTATATATATTGGTGGCATTCTGCCCTTCCCTTTTGGTGTGGTGACATTTTCGGGAGTCCCCTCCGTTTCTTTGTTCTCAGCGCACTCTGCCGCGAGGAGATTGTATTTATTGGTAATGACGAAGCTGGTGCCCTCTGAGAGTCCCCTAGGCTTTCCCGTGGCGCTGTCTTAGATGGGTGGCGAAATCCGTCACTATCGGTCTCGCCATTGGTCTGGCTTGGGCCTTGTCCGCCTCTCCTCGAGACAGCAAGGTTAGGTTTGTGGACCTTTCTGGTGCTTTCAAATATTTTATCATAGTTCCGCGCACTAAATTCTTTATCAAAGTTTCTCACCCCAAGCTTTAGTTGGATCGTGCGGTCCGCTTCGGCTGAGATAGTGTCCAATTTTCTTTTACGGCTGCCTGCCATTGTGCAGTTTTTTTCCCTTTGGGCATGGCAGCCCCACTTATATTCCACTCGTTTGCAGCTCCCTCACAATAATAGGTTGACCGGCGATTGTCCGCCGCCTTAGAATCCTTTAATGTACAGGCAGTGCCTGTTAAAGACACACTTCAGGGATATCTGGCCCACAGGGTTAATCGCACTTTTTTTAGGACACTGAGCACACTAAGCACATGACCTTTCTCCTCGGTGACTGCAGAGCCTCTCTCTGCGGGTCGAAGTCCTTGCAGTGGAGAAGGAAGTGGTCTACCGTGTCCGACCCGTGTCCACACCCACACGCCTCACTGTCAGCAACCCCGTATGCGAGGAGGCGTGAACGGAAGTTCCCGTGTCCAGTGAGGACTTGTGTGGTGTAGTGGCTCGGTATCATCCACCCGGCCGCCATCCTTCTCTCGATACTGCTGAAGAAGGAGAAAGTTGTGCGGCCTTTGTGGGAGGAGTCCCACATGGATTGCCACACCCTTTTCACCTCAGCCACGATCCTAATTTTCGCATCGTTGGTTCCCGCTGGGACCATGATGTTACCGATCATGGCATCCATATTTCTCCTAACCTGGTAAAGGGCTTTGGCCTGTTGTAGCTCAAGTCCGATAGGGGGGTTCCGGCCACCACGCACATGCAATCCCACGATGACCGGCGGTATGCACCAGTCACCGCAATGAGAGTACGGCGCTGAGCGGCTCCGAGTATTCCCAGCTCCCCTGCCTTGCACCCTCCGGCCCATCCGGCAGCGGCGTAAGTCGCTACCGGGATGAAGACCCCGCGGTACAAAGCCGAGAGTGCTCTGAAACCGAGCCCCCATCCTCGTCTCGCGAAACCTGCCAAGTTTCGCGAAGAGCGACCCGACTTTGTCGCTGATATATTGACAATGGGATCGGACACCCATGTCCCTATCTAAGTGGACGCCTAGGTATCTAACTGTGTTCTTGAATTTAATTGACCTCGCTCCGATCCGAATGACCGGCGGTCTCTTCTGAAAATCTACTTTCGATACGCGGACTGCTTTCCTTTTTCTATCGGGACGCGATCCTCCCCGTCGGCCTATTTTTTCCCTGTCTATGTACCCATTCCGGAGTACGATCGCTTCCGATTTCGAATCGGATATCTCTAATTTAGCTGTCCTGCACCAACCTAGGATCTGGTCGACAACGCGTTGACCCTCGATCTCTAGATCTCTACGGCTGTTTCCCCCCACGAGGACGATGAGGTCGTCCGCGTATGCTACAAACCTATTCTCAACTGAGGTTTCGAGTAACCTCAGGAGACCGTCGAACATAAGGTTCCAGCACGCGGGGCCGAGGACGGAACCTTGCGGGCATCCTCTTGTCGCGCGCTTGGAGATTCTTTCTGTCCCTACTGCGAGACTGACCTTGCGGTCCTCGAAGTAATTGGAGATTACCTCGAAGACGTTGCGCGGACAGTCTCGATCCCTAAAACTACCTAACACTAGGGGCCACCAGACATTGTCGAAGGCTCCGGAAATGTCGAAGAGTAGTGCGATCACATGCCGATGTTCGGTGTCATCGACCATGCGGCGCAACTCGACAATTGCATCTTCAGTCGACTTTCCGCGCGTAAACCCGTACTGTCTGCTGGAGATGCGTCCCGTCGCCATCGCCGTCTGCTCTAGTCTGCTCTTAAGGAGCTTTTCAAATGTTTTCCCGATCACGGAGAGGAGGCATATCGGTCGGTAGGACTTTGGGTCCTTCTCGTCCTTTCCTTCGCCTTTCAGGAGGATTCTCAGAAAGCCCACCTTCCAGGCGGAGGGGAAGGCGCCCCATCGAAGGCACCCATTGAATAATCGCGCGAGTTCCCCGAGGATTGTTTTCGCGGTGACCTTCAAGACTTGTACCTCAATGTGGTCCGGTCCTGGCGCCTTTTTGTTACCGAAGGAACGAATCGCTCCGGCTACCTCCGCCAAGGAGAAGGGCGGGGCGTCGGCGGTATTCGGGGCGATTCGCGCCTCTTCCCGGAGAACCCTTTGTGTCGGCGAGTCGAGTTCAGGTCGGTCGTCAGGGACGTGGGCTTCCAGAAGCTCGCTGGCGGTTTCTAAAGCACCGGTGGTACTTTTATTGTTGCGCCGGAGTGTGCTTATTACTTTCTCTACACGGAGTTTATTCGCCTGGAGCTTGTATACGATGCCCCAGGGTTCCGTGTTCCCGTTCGACGTCACGAAATTTTGCCAGCTTTCCTGTTTCGCCCTCTTCACCTCCCTGCTGTAGTTCCGCAACGAAGTACGGTACTCCTGCAGTTTTTGGAGGCAGGAGGGTTCGTCTATTGTCTTCTGGAAGCCACGCCTCTGCCTGTACACGGCCTTTTTGAGCTTAGTTAGCTCTTTTGTCCACCACGGGTTGGACTTCCTAAATTTCCTTTTTCTAGGCATTGACGCGGTGCAGGCGTCAGTGATGACGGCTGTTAGCGTCTCTGCCATTCTACCTATATCTTCCACCGACCCCAAACTCAGGACTTCGAGCCTCGACCGTGAGTGATCGGACAGGGCCACCGAGAACCGCTCCCAATCCGCTCGACGAGTGTCGAACCGAGAGTTCGCTGCTCCCTGATTTCCCGTCGCGGCCCTAGGTGCCCGCAGCCGGATGTCGATGGCGTTATGATCGCTAGTCGCCCATTCGCTTCTTATTCTCCATTCTCTGATATATGGGGCCATGGAGGGGGATGCCAAGGTAACGTCGATGTATGACGATCCTTTTGGCGTCCAGAAGGTTGGTGGTTGACTAGCGTCGCTAGCTACAGTTAATCTAAACGCGGAGACTAATCTTTCTAACTGCGCTCCCCTCTCGTCTGTGCTGTGCGGGCTCCAGAGCGAGGATTGCGCGTTCGCGTCGACTGAAATTATTATTCTCTTCCCCCTCAATGCCAGGAGTACCGTCTCCAAATGCTTGAGGTGCTTCTCTATCTCATCTTGTTGTTGGAAATAATAAGACACCGCGTAGAAGGAGAAGCCGGGGGGCCAGCACTTCCGCACATGCGCAGTGCGGATTACTGAGCTGCGAGATAAAAGTGACCTCAAAGTGAGGGTTGGGGATGGCGACAGCGGCCCATGGGGAGTTGGTTTTCACCGTCGCCACCCTCACTCCGGCCCCTAATCCGTTTACCCTACATTCTGCGCCTTGTTTGCTGACGTGTAGTTCCTGCAGGAGCAGGACGTCCAGCCGCTTTTGCGCTATAAGTTCCCTAACTTCGCCCGTTACTACAGCTGAACGTCGCATGTTCAGCTGTAGGATCCTAACACCCGTGGTTACATTCGCGATCGCGGGGCCGCGGTTTCGCGTTGGGGTTGGGGGGACGCGGGGGTTGGTTTTCCTAATATTCCCTATATTCGCAGCGTCGCACCTTACAAAGTGGACGCGGACGGCGCGAAGACCGATCCCGTCCAATTGTTTATCCGAATCTACTCCTGTTGCATTGCCTAGGTCGTTACCGATGTCCCTCCTAATCCTAGCGGTTAATTCCGCCACAGGGACCACAGGGACGGGAGTCCCTGTGTCCGAGGCCCTAGCTTTGTATTTTGTGTCTGGCATTAATGGTTTTTTGAAAAATAACTTCCCGCCTTCGTCATTTCTCGTTCGTTTTCCGTTCTCATGTCCGTCTGAATAGCATTGGTCGTATGTGAATGTACGACTTTCGGCTGGCGATTTTTTCTCGTTGTTTTGGGCTCCTTGTCAGACCCTTCCCGTTACTTTGCTCTTCCTCTTTTGTCTTTTGTCTTTCGCTCCTTGGGCTCTTCCGACCTCTCGAACCCTATGTTTTCTTCTGGGTGTTATTACCCAGTCGGGGCACTACTCCCCTTTTGTTTGGGCGTTACTTCCCTTTTTTTTCTTTTATGGGCTCCACCCTGCCCATGGGCTCCCTCAGGCCCGATATCCCTAGGCCCTACAAACACTTTTGGCTCTGGAAGGTGAGGTTGCCGACCCTCAAGCGTAGACACACAGTCAGGCCCCAGTCCTTTCGCAGCGGCAGCATTGGTTTCCACCGAAGTAGTAGCTAGAAGGTGGAATATTCCTTTTTTTTTGTTTGCTACGTCCTTCGGGGTACTCATAGCAGGAACCACGGGGAGGTCGCTGCTTGCTAGCCATGCACCCCTTTGTCTGGCTTCAACGTACTGGCCGTATGAGCGGTCCGCTTCCACGAGAAAAGGGATACATTAGCAACTCCCGCCAGTAGATAGGGACATCTAGTGTGAATCCGGTCACCGCGAGGGTGACGCAGATATGTTTCCTCGCCCTTACGGGCATACACAGCTAAGTAGATAGGGACATCTAATGTCTACAATAATTGAGGAACAGGGCCGAGGCCGGCTCTGGCCGGGCGAAGCAGTGCTTGCTTATGCCGGTCGATGTTAAAGCAGCTGAAACCACTGCGAAGAGAAAGGTCCGCATCCGGAAACTGCGGACGTTGTGCTTGGAGAAACCCCCTCCTCACCGTTTACCGGTTCATCGGAAGGGAAGATCGTCCCGCGAGGGAGGTGACTCACTTAGCCACTCCCCCGGCGAGTCGGCCCCTGGGGGGGGGGGCCGAGCCGCCGGGATAATGTTTCCAGCGGGGGCCACGGGGAGGCGGAGTCACCAGCGTAGCACTCGATCTCTTACAGGTTCTCCATTTGAGAGATTTGCGGCGGCCGTCGTCGCGACTCGCTGGGGAGCGGCTCGCGAGGACATTCTCCGCGGGTTACCCCGGAACATCGTTGTCTAGGACAGTTGGTGCCTGCGATTCCGGCGGTAGCCTGGTGGGTGTTTGGGGGGGGGCTAGTCTTAGGTGGGGCGGTGGCGGTCTGTGGCCACCCAGGGTTGAGAGGCGACCCCCGAACTAGTCCTCGCGATGGTCGTTGCTACTACCGAGTCGATGGGTGCGTCGACGATGAAGGCATTTTAGACCGTCAGTGCGTTGTACATGTAGTACTTCGCATAATGGCGAGGCCCGAGATTAAGCATGCGGGCTGTGGCGTGTTCATGTACAGCATTGAATATGCTGTACTACTTCCTACCGGGGGACTGTTGTCACTTGTGGCTTCAGTCCCCCGCGTCACGTTATGCGGTTTTTCTGGTCTGACTGGAATGCCGCATTTTCGTTGTCTGAACACGCCACAAAGCAACACGCCGTCGGATTGAATGTTGCTGCTGAGTCGATAGGTGCATCGGCGATGAAGGCACTTGAGACCGTCAGTGCGTTGTACATGTAGTGCTTCGCATAATGGCGAGGCCCCTGAACTAAGCATACGGGCTGTGGCGTGTTCTTGTGCAGCATTGTGTATGCTGCACTACTTCCTACCGGGGGGCTGTTGTCACTTGTGGCTTCAGTCTCCCGCGTCACGTTATGCGGTTTTTCTGGTCTGACTGGAATGCCGCATTTTCGTTGTCTGAACGCGCCACGTAGCAGCATGCCGCTGGATCTAGAAATCGGGATGCAACCAATCACCTGGGCAACCCAGGCCGCAAGGGGCAAACGTGCCCTAGCCACACTCGAGCCTCCACGAAATAAGGTACCGCTGGATAGCTCGTGTTCTCAAAACGCAGCGAACTGAACGAAGTGTGGTGGAGAGGAAGAGGCAGCCTCTCCGACTGCTGTCTCCCACGTGTTTGCCGTGCGTGGCGACCCTTGTCGTCGGAAAAGAGGATCCTGGGTTCTGAGGGGGCCCTCTCCTGCGGGTGAGACGTCCCCAACACGTACCTTTGGCCTCTGCTTCGGCTAGATGGGAGGCTGGACGAGAAAAGCAGCCCTGGTCCAGTCAATCGGCTTGGAACGACCATACGCTTCGGCGAGTGGGTTCTGACGGGTGAGGACGCGGGCTGGGTTGAGTAATCGGCCCAGTCAGCAGACTATGTCCGGTGCGTAGCCCTAGCCCAGCCTGATGGCGGGTTCCAAAATGTGTGGGTCGGTGGTGGCCGGGGAGCGTACCGGATGAAAGCAAAGATCAAACTATGGGATCTAAAAACTTAAAAATCGAACGACCTAAGTCGGCGGGTCCAGCTCCTACTCGGAGTGAAGCCGTCGCCACAGACGCGGAGACTGCAACAGCAGCTGTCAGTCCTCCCGCGTCTGCGAAAAAGACAAGGTCCGGGAAGGTGATAAACATCGCCAATCCTCGCGTGACCTTAGAGAGATGCGTGACACCCACGCGAGCGGTCTCGGTGAAAACTGAGGCCACGGAAGAAGGCGCGCCGGACACCGGTAACGTGGGGACATCGCCCAAGTCGGGGGACTCCCCCAGCCGCAAGGCTGGGAAGGAGAAACCCAAGAAAATCGAATTAGTCAAAGACACGCTCGTGAAGGTGCAACCGGCACCCGTGCGTGTTGAAGACCCCGAAGGTGGCGGTTGGAAAACCGTCACCAAAAAGTCGAAGCGTGCCAAGCCAGTCGCACCTACTGGCAAGGTCGCAGCAAACCAGGCCAGGAAATCGAAGGGGACGGTTTCCGGGCATAAGGTACGGCCTCTCGATCTCGTGAGAGACGAAGCCTTCAGGCGAGTATCGGAGATACGGACCTTTTGCTTTCGACCTGAGTCGAAAGTCAACAAGGAGTCCGGGTCGAAGATACTAGCAGAAGTCGGAGCACTCAACGAGTTGGTCCAGGAGCTGATTCAACGAAACAGCTTCGTCGAAGGGCAACTCGCCGCGGTCAGGGCGGACCTAAAAGCGCGTCCTGCCGTAATGAGTGCGGTGCGACCTGGGCCGTCCAAGGGAACCCTCTCGAAGACGGTCTCCAATGCCGCGCAGCTGACCTACGCCCAAGTGGCAAAGGTCAACCAGTCAGCGACTCCGGAGGCGAGAAGACCACCGACACAATACGTGGTGCGTATCTTCCCGCCAAAGGATAAAGGACAGAACAGCGATGCTACTAAGAGAGCTGTTCTGTCGATCGTAAAACCTGCGAAGGAGGCGATCCGGGTCAGATCGGTTCGACGCATCCACTCCGGTGGCATCGTCGTCGAAACCGATCGCAAGGAGGACCTAAAAGCCTTCGTAGGGAATAAGAAGCTGGCGAGTGCGGGACTGTCCGTCTCCTTGCCCAGCAAACGGGACCCCGAGGTCCTGATTTATGACATTCCGAATGGGATGGGCAAGGAGGAAATTGCCTCCAGTCTTTGGAGGCAAAACCTCTCTGAGGCGTCCCAGAAGGATGTGCCTTCGGGTGTTCGGGTCAGTCGCATGGCTGGCAAGACCCCGGAGACAGCCAACTGGGTAGTGGCCGTCAGTCCGCAGATTCGTCGGCGGCTGGCGCAGAGAGGGGACCGGGTGTACCTTGGGTGGAGTTCCTGCCGTGTGCGGGACTTCATACAGGTCACCCGTTGCTACAAGTGCCAGCGCTTCGGGCACACCGCGAAGCGCTGCAAATTCAAAGAGAATGTCTGCGGACATTGTGCCGAAAAAGGGCACGGCTATGCCCTCTGTAACAGGAAGAGCAAGCCTCCGGTCTGCTCCAACTGTAAAGACAGAGGGCGACCATTTGAACACAAGTCGCGAGACCCGGCCTGCGCCTCCTATCAGGAAGCGCTGGTTTTGGAGATGTCTCGCGTTAGACAAGAATAATTTGAATTGAATGGATAGTACAAACGACCGGCGACGCTCGAGAGTCATACGGGTCATGCAGCATAACATGCAGCGAGCCCGAAACGTGACCGACGAAGTCCGGACTGAGATGCATAGGCGAGGGGTAGATGTGTTACTTGCACAAGAGCCATATAGCTGGCGGGGTACTGTGCCCGGGCTAGGCTTGAGAACGATGCTGATCACGGCAGGCGAACCGGTGATGGCTGCAATAGCGGTCAGAAACCCGGATCTAACCGTGGTCAAAGTCTCTAACTTGTGCGACACGCATTTGTCCTGTGCCAGCATCTCGGGTTCGTTTGGGAGCTTCTTCCTGATCAGCCAGTACTTTCAATGGTCCGATGACGTTGAATCAGGTCTGGCGCGGTTGGAGAGAGCTCTTTCCGCACTTAAGCATAACCGAGTCATTATCTCTGCCGACGTTAACGCAAAATTAGCCCAGTGGGGCAGCGCGGAGACGGACGTGAGAGGCCGTAAACTCGAAGAGTTTATCGCGAGCCATGGCTTGGTTGTCTTGAACGAGGCTGGAAACGCTCCGACGTTTTCCAGCCCTAGTGGACAGTCTTACATCGACGTCACACTATCGACACCTGACATTTGCGACAAGGTGCGAGGTTGGAAGGTCCGCGAGGACCTGACGACCAGCGACCACCGAGTCATAGAGTTCACTTTGAGTTTTTGCGCCGAGGACGGTGCTGCCGAAATTAGTAGCAACAGCAGCACCAACCGGAACGGATTATTACCAAGGTTCCGACTCCGAAGCGCAAAATGGCCCGAGTTCGACAAGGCGCTGCAGGAAAGTAAGAGGAGTATATCCCCCAATCCATTGAACAATAAGGGGGAAGTCGAACATCTAGCACAGGAAATCGAAAGAATGATTGTCCAAGCGTGCGACTCCTCGATGCCAACCAAGCAGTGGCATTCAAAATCCGTCCCATGGTGGTCGGCCGACCTGACGAGGCAGAAGAGGCGAGTCTATAAACTTAGACGAGCCTCGCAGAACGCAGCATGTTCAGAGGAGCAGAGGGCGGCCAAGAGGACCGAGTATCTCAAACAGAGAAAGGCCTACAAAGCCGCCATCAAAGCTGCTCGGTCGCACAGCTGGCGTGCATTCGTGACCGAGCAGGGAAACAAGGAACCCTGGGGCCTCATTTATAAGATCACGAGGCAGAAGATGACAGCCAGCACGGTCATCTCAAATATTAATCTTAACACTGCCCAGGGTTACACTACAGACTGGGACTCCACCGCTTCCGCGCTGCTGGAGGGGTTAATTCCGGACGATAGCCCCGCGAATGACTCCCCGGATCATGCGCGAGTCAGGAGGGAAGCTGCCATCGAGCCGGAGAGTGAGGACGCCAGTCCCTTCACCCTCTCGGAGCTCAGATCGGCGGTCAACCGACTGAAGAGCGGCAAGTGTCCAGGCCTAGATCGGATCGAGCCGGAGATTCTAAAACGTTCGTTTAATACAATCTCACGCGAGCTCCTCCGACTCTACAACGGATGCCTGGCACACGGAGTCTTTCCCGTGGAATGGAAAGTCGGGTCCATCATTTCCATCCTTAAAGGACCCGAGAAACCTGAAACGGAGATAAAGTCCTACAGACCTATATGCTTGCTTTCGGTCGTAGGCAAAGTCTTAGAGAAGCTAATCGCTACGCGATTAGCTAGTTCGTTTTTGCACCCCGACTACGCCTCCGATCGGCAATACGGATTCAGGCCGCATCGATCCACGACTGATGCCGTGGTAAAGATGAGGGAGCTTGCGTCCGGTCGAGAGGAAAAGTACGTCGTGGGTCTGCTCTTCGACATTGCTGCAGCCTTTGATAACGTCTGGTGGCCAAGCATACTCAACGCGTTGAGGAAGCGAGGCTGCCCAAAAAACCTATTTAGATTGGTGGTCGACTACTTCGACGGCCGCGTGGTGACTATGGTGTCTGATCGCGGTGCAGTGCGGAAGAAAGTCACTAAGGGCTGCCCACAGGGATCAATTCTTGGTCCGAGCTGTTGGAACTTAGTCTTCGACGAGGTTCTACAGCTCTTATCGAACGCCGGGCTCGCTTGCGAGCCCATCGCCTATGCAGACGACCTTCTTGTCTTGATCTTTGCGAACAGCAGGAAGGGTCTAGAAAGCAATGGCCAATTGGTTGTGGACACCATTTCTCGCTGGTGCGACCAGCAGAAATTGTCGCTGTCTGCGACCAAGACCGAGATGTTATTCTTGAAAGGCTCTCTCGACAGAGAGAGACCACCTGTGATAAAAGTAGGAGGTCGGAATATTGCCGTCAAGGACTTTGTGCGTTACCTTGGCGTGCATTTTGACTCTGGACTGGGTATCCATTCCCACGTCGAGTGTTTGAATGCTAAGTCCTTGCGAACGTTTAATGCGCTAGCAAGGATTGCTAAGTCGAACTGGGGATTGGGATATCGGACGATGCGTACTTTGTACCGCGGCTTGTTTGTCCCAATCGTCACGTATGCTGCCGCGGGCTGGGCAGACCGCCTTACCTCTGGGACGAGTAAAGTGCTCACCAGGGCGCAGAGGCATGTTCTGCTTGGCTGCGTCAAAGCCTACAGGACAGTCTCCACTGATGCGATCCCCGTGATCGCCGGGGAGATACCTGTGGACTTGGCGATAGCGGAGTTCAGCTGCGTGTACAAAGCCAGGAAGAAACTCGGGTTCCAACATGGAATCTATCAAGTGAGTCAGGCCGAATTGGCTGACGAAGTCGTCACCGAAGCCCAAGTTCGCAGAAGGCTGAGGGAGGCGACTTTAGAGATGTGGCAGCAGAGATGGTCGTCCTCGACGAAGGGTAGGGAAACCTTCCAATACTTCGGCGAGGTATCAGACCGACTCTCAGCGAGCTGGATCAGAGTCGACCATGATGTAGCGCAGTTCTTGAGCGGACACGGAGACTTCCGTGCGAAGCTCAAGACGTTCGCCCTGGTCGACGATGAGTTGTGCGAATGTGGGGAGGAGGAAACTCCAAACCACGTCCTCTACGATTGTCAGCGTTACGTAGAGGATAGGAAACACCTACGCCAGGCGGCGATTCGAGAAGGATTTCAGTGGCCGATCGACAAAGCCAGCCTGGTGTCAGAGCAGCTATTTAAGGAGTTCCAGAAATTCGCACGATCCGTAAGAACGACAAAGAGACGAACATAGAACGAAACTGCATACGGAGCGTGGACTCGTCCAGCTCCGTCGATGTACGGCATGCTGGGCGAACCCCTCGGGGTTCGTCCCCTCGAGCCAGGCTGAAGCCCCTCTTGCGGAGATAAAAGACTTTAACACTACTCCGTAAGAGTGCCTGGATTGGGTTGGACTCGAGGTGGCAGTGGGAGTAGCACGCTGTCTTCCCCTGATACGATAGTGAACGAGGGTAGAGCCCGAACATCAGGCATAAGTCGCAAGAGCGGCCGGTATGGTCCACCAAGGACTTAGGTACGGCCCGTCTCTCAGAGACCGCAGTTAAAACGACAAACACTAACTGTCCCTATCTACTGCGAGTTTAGGGTATGAATGCAGCCCTACGATCATTTGACTACCATAATGACGTCAAAAGATACAAATAATCCTACTAGTAGTGTTGGCCAAGCAATAATGGCGAGCACGAATCGAGAAGGCATGGAGCGACTAGCGTCTGAGATGAGACGTAGTTCCGCTCGTCGTACAGGCAACGCAGCAAGCTTAGACCTTGCAAAAGCTCTGCACACCAAATTATATCCAGGTGTAACGTCGGCTCAAAGAGCTGCCGAACGTTTGGAGGCGACTGCAACCCTGCGCGCAATCACACTCTGTGTGACGACGCGATCGATGGGATTCGGGATTGTGAATACATTCATAGCATTATTAGATTTACACAACGTTCCCAATCGCGGTACGCTGTATCAAATGTATCGAGTATCGTTGGCCCTCTTTGAATCCAAATTACAGAAATGCCAGGAGACGGTTTCTATCATAACCGATCATTTGGATTACTACGAACATCTGAACAACAGTTCTGATTTCATGCGAAATTGCAAATCACGCGCAATCATGACCGATCCAATCGTGCGGCCCATTAATGCACTTGGACCTCTCAAGGTTTATGATAGTGTGTACTATCCTCGAATTGCCGTATCTAGACGTGATACCAATGGGAAATTCGTTCCACAAAGTGAGCGAGTATTGTTTTCGAACCTCCGACAGACTGTAACTGCTCTGGCTGATAACACCGTTGCCATTGAGCACAGACGGAGGTTTCACGAGAATAATCCGATCCCTGGGTGTCAGTGGAATGAACACCATCTGCTTTTGAATCCTGATGACATAATATCAGTTGATTATAACTTGGATACATTAATACTGGCTCTTGAGGTTGTCTGCGCGGGGTCCGGGGGCGGGCAGCTTGATGGCTGCCTACCACTGCGGGTGCTGGGACCTGGGGGGGGGGTCGGGGGGGGGGGAGACGGGGGTCTGGCGTTGATAATGAGGTCATCTCTGAGCTTCATCACTTTGTCCGCGAAACTGGCAAAGTGTGGAAAGTTACTTTTGCTGGCTAGCTCATAGAGATGACATGGCCAGAGGGTGTTGTTTGCTCGCAATTGGAGTGTGAGCTCCACCCTGTGGTCGTGGACGGAGGAGCATTCGAAGATAATGTGCCTGACAGTGTCGGTGGCACCGCAGGCACACGCGTCGTCTGACGATATCCTGAGGGAGTGTAGCTTCTTTTTAATGCGTCCATGCCCCGTGAGGAGCTGGATCACATAGAAGTTGAGCGGGATGGCTTTAAGGTGCACTCTTTCGTGCGTGCTGCTGAAGAAGTCGTGGGTGATACGACCGTTGGTCGACTCATCCGACTCCTTCTGCCAAGTAGCCAGGGTTTGTTCTTTGATAGAACTGGCTATTTCTGAGATTATTGTGGGGGATGTATTCGGTTGGTGGGGGGTATGGTGTAGCTCGCCAATGGTGAAGGGTTGGTTATTCCTGAGATGGAAGAGGGCTTTGCGCTCCCTGAGAATTAGGTCTAGGGGGGGGGGGGCTCCGGCAACGATGGACAGGGCGTCGAGTGAGGTGGTGCGATAGGCGCGGGTGGTACGGATAAGGACGAATCTCTGTGATTGTCTCAGCTTCCTGACATGCCATTTGTTGAGCCTATCGGCCCAACTGGCGGCTGCGTAAGATACGATGGGGACGTGGAGGCCTTTGTAGAGGGTCCTCATGCTATTCTGGTTAAGACCCCAGTGGGTCTTGGCTATGCGAGAGAGCTGGTTAAATATGGTCTTGCTTCTGCCCGCCACGTAGTTAACGTGCGGGGTGATGTTGAAGCGGGGGCCGAAATGTACACCCAGATACCGGATTGAAGCCGGCATCTTGAGTGAGCAGTTATCTATTCGAATGGTAGGGGGTCTCTCACTTGGCGGTAGGGGGTCTCTCACACTCCTTGGCGGGTGTCAAGGAAGCCTTTCGCGAGGAAGATTACGGACTTGGCTTTTGACAGCTCAAGTTTGTTCCGTCGATACCATGCGGATATGATGTCTGTGATAACGGCGGATCTGGACTCTATTTCTTTTCTACTGTTGCCGGAGACGGTGACTGCAAGGTCGTCGGCGTAGGCCGTTGCGTCGTAGCTGCAACGGTGAATGGCGGTGAGGAGGTCGTCGAAAACGACATTCCATAGATAGGGACCGAGGACTGAGCCTTGCGGGCAGCCCTTGGCGACCCTCTTGGAGACTACGGAGCTGTTTGAAGAGATAATGGCTGATCTGTTAGACAGGTAGTCTTGTATTAACCTGTAGAGGTTGCTAGGGCAGCTTCTCGCTTTGAGCTGCTGGAGGATGGCGGGCCACCAGACGTTGTCAAAAGCGCCGCTGATGTCGAATAGGAGGGCGACCGCGTATTTTTCGTTGCTGTTCTGGGCGGACTCGCGTAGTTGGAGGATGGCGCGCTCGGTGGAGAGCCCAGTTTTGAACCCGAACTGAGAGGTGGAAGCTAGGGGATGACTGTTTAAGAGGTTCGACAGTCTGTCGGCGATGAGCCTTTCAAGGGTTTTGCTAATGATAGGTAGGAGGCAGATAGGCCCGTACGATTTTGGGTCAGTTCTGGGCTTCTCGGTGCTCTTTAGAAGGTCCTTTACGACTCCTATCTTCCAGATGCTGGGGAATTTGCCATGGGCGAGACAGCTGTTGAACAAGAGAGTGATTTCCCGATGGAGGTGGCGCCAGGCACGCTTGAGGGTGACTGCCTCCATCGGGTCCTGACCGGGGGCTTTATTATTTTTGATGCGATTGATAGCGCTTGAGACCTCCTCCATCTCGAAGAAGGGGGCGTTGGGGGTGTCGGGGGTGGTGTTCGCGAGTTGGCGGACTTCCGCGTGGAAGGCGGAGTCCGTCTGAGGGGTGTCATCGGGCATCAGAGCGTGGAGGAGAGCCCTACTTGATTCCTCCCAGGAGGTGGTTTGGCCGTTTTCGGTGGAGAAGGAGACCGGGAAGTCCTCGGCGCGGACTTTGCCCGTGACCGTTTTATATGGGATGCCCCAAGGATTGGCATTGCCCTGTTCCGTTACGAAATCTCTCCAGCTTTGGAGTTTGGATTTGCGGATGGTGGCGGTGTACCTGTTCCTGAGTTGCCTGTACTGGGCCTTCAGGATTTCTTTACGAGCGGAGTTGGGTTCTGTTTGGTAGATTCTTTTCGTGTGGCGGACCTCGGATCTGAGGGTTGTGAACTGGCGAGTCCACCACGGGACTGATCTCGGGAATCTGGTCTTCTTTGGGATCGCGGAATTGGAGGCTGAAGAGATTATTTGATGGACGTCCGCGCTAAGGATATCGGGGTCAACTGCATAGTGGTCGTCTGGGAGGGGTGGAGGGGGGTATTCCGCTGTGAGAGCTGGGATAATTCTATCGAATTGCTCCCAGTTGGCTCTCTTGGTGTTGTAGCGGGATTGGGGGGGCGGTTGCAGTGGGCATGGGGGCACAGATCAGGAAAGTGATCAGATTGTGATCGCTTGTTGACCTGTCTGGGTGGACAGTCCACGAAGAGACGTGGCTGAAGAGGCTGTGTGTGGCGAGCGTGAGGTCGATATTGGATCGAGTGTGGGCGTTATCGAAAGTGTGGGTGTTGGCGGGTTCGTTGACTATCCCTAGTCGGGATTGGGCAATGAAGTCCTCCATGATTTCGCCTCTCTCGTCAGAGGATGGGTTATTCCAGAGTGGCGATTTGGCGTTGCAGTCAGCGAGGATCAGGACGTTACGGTTTTGGATGGTATGTAGGATGGTTTAGAGGTGGTGAAGGTAGGGCTGGATGTCGTCACTGTACTGGAAGTACATGTTGACGACGATGAGTTTCAGATCGTGAAATGTGATTTCTGCGCATATGCAATGTGTGTTGCACAGCGCTTCTATTTTGAGAACGGTTAGGAAGGGGTTTCTGACTACAAGCGCCGCCTTGGGAAGGTCGGGAACCGAGAGGCTGGAGAACCTTTTGCGGTCGGTGATTATCCGGGAGTTCGGTCCGAAGCTACTGAGGGCGTTATTGAAGAAGTAGGGCTCCTGGATCGTGAGAATGTCGATTCCTTCCTCGAAGGCGCAGACTCTTAACTCCTCGAGAGCCGATCTGGAGTTCTGCGCGTTGACCTGGCCTATCCTAATTACGGGCTTAGATTGGGGGGGGGGTGAGGTTTACAAACCATAATCCGTACGTGAGAGTACCTGATTTATGGCCGCAACGTAGGCTGGGCATTGCCTGTCGGTGACCGAGTGGGTGGAGGGTTTGTCGGTTTTGTGGCAATTGTGACAGCGGGCTGGTTTGGGCTTGTTGGGGCAGGTCTTAAATGAGTGGCCCTGCTCGGCGCAGTGGCCACAGATGTCTTTCTCGGCGCGACAGAATTTGGTGGTGTGGCCGAAACTGTGGCACTTATAACACCGGGTGGCCGCGATGTAGTCGTTGACCCGGCAACAACTCCATCCGACATATACGCGTTCTTCTTTGATAAGGAAGTCGCGGGCCTGCTTGGATACCTCGAGTATCCAGTTGCTCTTATCTTTAGTCCTGTCTCCGGACTTGAACGCGAGCTTGATCTGCTGGGAGAGAGCTTTTTCCGGGACGTCTAAATTCTGGCTGACTATGGCTCGAAGGGTGGCCTCGTCACTTTCCAGCTTAGGGACGTCATAAAGGATGATCCTGGGGTTACGTTTGAGGGGGGCGCCGACTATGAGGCCTGCAGCTTTGAGCTGGGCGTTGTTGCGGAGGGTGTTGAGGTCAGAGTCTTTGGGGGACTCGACCAGGATGCCGTTCGCCTGGATTTTTCTGATGCTCTTAATCTGATGGCGCTGGGGGGGTTCTGCCTCAGGTTCGAGAGAGCGGCCGTCTTTGATCGGACCCCGACTCTCTCGGCGTAAGTAGTGGGCCGAGAGGGTTCTTTCGGGGCTTGACAGTTCTCTATGACAGACTCGTGGGTTTTTCTCTGCTGTCTGTTCTCGGACCTGATGGCTTTTATTTGGCCTTCCAGGTTGCTGCAGCGGAGCAGGGACTCGCCGAGTATGCTCTGCAACTTAGCAACCTTGGAGGCAATGAACTGGGACGCGTCTGGGTATAGGCCGTTATCCTGGTCCATAAGGAACCGCATAAGGGCCATAATGACCTTTTCGGACTTAAGCCGTGGGTCGTTAGCGGTGGGGTCGGGTACGGGGGCGGCTTTGGTCGGGTTGTCGCTGCACGGGGCAGGATTTGGGGCGGGAAGACCGGGGGTGGGGAGGGAGCAACGGATCTTTTCGCGGCCTTGTTGGGTTTGCGGGGGAGGACTGCTGCGAGGGGGGTATCGGAGTCATTGTCCGACTGTATGCGGCGCTTACTTTTCCGGTTCCGGCTGATTACCTTCCGGTATCCCTCGGAGTCCGACGCCTCTGTGTCCATCATGCTGATGGACGATGGTTGGCGGGGGTGAGGCGGGGTGGCGGTTCCTGAGCTGGCCTCCGGCCTGGGGAGGCTAGTAGATAGGGACAGCTAGTGTCTATTAATGAGAGCATTCATGAGGCCGTAGCCTGCTCTGACGGTACGAAGTGTGATATCACTTATGACCGTCGATGGAAAATCAGCGGTGAACAGCTGCGAAGGAACCGGGACTTAGATCCATCGCGCCCTCGCTGTTTGACCGGGGAGTCAGAAGACCCGGTCTTAACTCTCTGTCGGCTGCAAGGAGTTGTATGTCTGCTTTAAGTATTTCGCCGGCGATAGTAATATGAAAGTAGTGAATGGTCGATCTGCTAAGCGACCGCGGTGGCGGGTGCTCGGCACCGCACGCCAACCGCTACAACGGCTTTCTTGCCGTGTTGCCACCCCCAAAGTGCCACACGACAATAATAGTACAGCGTGCTAGGCCAGCGGGTGGCTATTTACGTATTTGCTTCTGTATAATTTATAGAGCTGACTGCTGAACCCAACACAGCCAGCTCGTGTCATAAAAGTAATTTGGCACCGCTCGACAAACCAAAGGGCTGCGGATGCATTCTACCCAGACAAATCTAACTAATGTTTCCAGTATTTTGAATGTAGCAGGAGCTAATGCTGCAAAAGCTTTTAAAGGCTTATATGATCTTTGGTTTAATGAAGAAGGAGGTATAACACAATATTTAAAAACGATAGAAAAGGAAGGGATACGTCTATCTAATATTTCCAGTATTTTACATGGAGCAAGAACTAAAGCTCCTGAAACTTTTACAAATTTATATGATCTTTGGTTTGATAAGGAAGGAAACAAAAGACTACATACAAAAACTTTAGAAAACGAGAAGATAAATCTGTCTAATATGTCCAGTATTTTGAATGGTGCAGGAGCTAACGCTGCAGAAGCTTTTAAAGATTTATATGACTCTTGGTTTGATGCAAGAGGAAATCAAACACAGCGTTTAAAACATTTTATTGAAGACGAAGTTGAGGGAAGTAACTTTACGTTGCATAACTTGTCTAGCATATTAAGTAGAGCAGGAGGCAAGGCTAAAGGTGCTTTTCAAGAGTTGCACAGCGTTTGTTTTAATAGCAAAGGACAAAGAACAGAGCTTTTAGAGGACTTCTACAACACAGGTTTTAGACCAAGTAACTTATCCTCTATACTATGTGGAACAGGAGCTCATGCTTCTTTTACTTTGAAACAACTTTTTGTTTCTTTTTATTATCGTGGGGGAAATCTGCTGGTCAGACACCCCCGTCCCGCCCGAAGGGTGGGGCGGGGGTAGTGCGGGGTTCGACCCGCTAAAACCCCCACGGCGGCCTAGGGCGCTGACGATTAGCGGGGGAGCCACGGGAACTCTCAAGAACACGACCGCGGCTCCCCCTCGCCTGGCCGGCCACCAGGATGGAGCGGTGGCCGGCCGCGTCCCGGGGGGAGATTAATCCTCCCCCCATGAACATCTTGATTCGGCGGAGCGAGGGACCGCACCCCACACCGCCTCGTCATGACGGCCGCACCGGCGGCCGTCGGGGGCGACGACTTTATTTCGTCGCCCCCACTTCGAAAAGGACATCCTCGGTTGGCGGGCGGCGGGCAATTAAACCAGAGATCTGGTACACCCGCCGCCCGCCTATTCTCAGCTGCTCGGGGGGGGGGGGCTCTAGGTGTGGGCGCACACGCCGCACCCCCCGCTCACGGCGACCCCGCTCGGCAGCCTCCTTCTGCAACATTACCTGTTCGCAGAAGGCTATGGCTGCCGCCCATTTTATCGGGCTCTCCAGCATGGCCCCAACTAAGCTGGAGAGAGCGAGGTCGCGACCAACTTCCCTTCTTAGGACTCGGCGCAGCACTGAAAAGGCGGGGCATACCTCCAGTGTATGCTGCGCCGAGTCCTCCTCCGCGCCACAGTGGTGGCACACCGTCGTCGCTTCCCGACCGATGCGACACAGGTAAACACCGAAGCAGCCATGCCCGGTGAACACCTGCGTCGCACGGTAGGAGAGCCTGCCAAACCGTCTCTCCCGCCACGAGGTGAAGTGTGGCAGGAGAGCCCCAGGGACGCGCTCGCCGGCATGGGACCAAAGCTCCGCATGTCATCTGGCGAGCGCTAATCCCCGGGCCTGGAGCTCGAAGCACTCGACCGCCTCCCGCTCCGGCGGGTCCCGCCGAGCCCGGCCGGCGATGCATAGGCGCCTATAAACATAGGCGCGCATCGCCGCCTGCAGCTCGAAGGGAATTTCTCCCGCCAGAACAAGCGCCGCCACAGTAGACGTGGTGCGGTAACCCCTTACGAGGCGAAGGGCCATTTGCCTCTGAAGCCGGCGCAACAACAATGTGTTGCGCCAGCTTGCCCTCGCGTATGGCGCCCAAATCGAGGCGCCGTATAATGCCATGGACCGCACCACGCCTAGGTATAGGCGACGCACCATATCGCCCGGCCCCCTGAGATTGGGCAGCAGGCGGCCTATCGCGGCCGCCGCCCTCTCAACTCGGGGGACGAGACGGCCGAAATGTGCTCCAAACCTCCAGTGGCTGTCGAGGATCAGTCCGAGATACTTGATCTCAGACTTCACCTCGACGCAGGCTCCTCCAACCCAGATCCACGATCCGGCCGGTGGCCGAGACCAAGGCCGTCCAAACCAGACGGCCTCGGCCTTCTCCGGGGCCATCTTCAGCCCCAGATCGTGGATCCTCGCGACGACGGCTGCCACCGCAACCTCCGCTCGTCGGATGGTCCTCTCGAAGGTGTCCCCAACGGCGACCACTAATGTGTCGTCTGCTATGCAGACGAGAGTGGCACCGTCGGGCAGGGAGGCCTTCAGGACTGCGTTATATCCCAGGTCCCACAGGAGTGGTCCCAACACGGACCCCTGCGGGACCCCGCAGTCCACTTCCCTCCGTAACGTCTCGTACCGGCCCGGGTATTCCACCCACCTATCCCGCAGGTTGGCCCCGATCACCCGCCTCAGATAGGGAGGCACCTGGTGTTCCACCAGGGCCTCCCTAATGGCGGACCAGGGCAGGGTGTTAAACGCATTGACGATGTCGATCGACACCGCCAAGCACACCCCGCCCCGTGCCATGGCATTGTCCGAGAGGGACTTTAGACGGTCGATTGCATCGACCGTCGATCGCCCCTCCCGGAAGCTGAACTGGCAGTCCGCCAGTTCGGGGCCAACTCGGAACAGGTGCCTGGCGAGGCGGGCAGCAATGATCTTTTCAAAGATCTTGCCCACCTCGTCCAGGAGGCAAATGGGCCGGTACGCGGAGGGAGAATCCGCAGGCCTCCCATCCTTCCTTAAGAGGACCATCCGACTTCTCCTCCAGAGGTCCGGGACTTTGGAACAACTGCATAATATTTCTTTTAATAAGAAAAGAAAGAAAACACAGCTTTTAAAGGATTTTTACAATGTGGGTTTTAGGCCGTGCGATTTATGTGGTATATTGAGTGCAGCAGCGAATAGTTTAAAAGAATTTCATGATTTTTGTTTTATAAACGAAAGACCCGTAAGTGTACTAGTAATCAGAGTAAGAGCAAAGGAGGTAGTAAAAATAGCAACAAGCTCTCTGGGATCTTCTAGATAAAAGAGGAGTTAGCGTGACAGCTAGAGAATATCTTGATAGCCCGAGAAATAGCAAGAACATAGAAGAAGTGGTACAAGTAACCAATGTAATTCCTTTTATAGTTCGAAAACGTGAAATTGAAGAAGCACAGCAAACATGCAGGCCGTAGCAATCTTTGCCAAAACAATTGGTTAAAGGAGCAATTAATTTTATAATCCACGAGCTCGCTCTTGATTTTTCTGCTTGTGAAAACACCTGAAATTCATCGAAATCATTTAATAGTGGAAACAGTTATTTCTTCCTTGAGCCTTTTTGACCTTATAAAAACATAAAGTTAATTATTGTCGATGAAGAGCATGATTCGTCTTTCAAAAATAAGAACAGGAAATTATATACATACAATGCTCGAGATATGGCGATAATTTTAGCCAAATTTGAAAATATTCCGATCATTTTATCATCGACTTCTCCACTGTTTGAAAGGATCCATCATGTTAATAACGGGAATTGCAATCACGTGATGTTAACTCGCTTTGCCAGTCCAGTTCTCTATAAGCGCATTTCCTCTCTGTCCGACTACCTTGCGCTCTATACGTGTATTTTCGATTGGTCTGGTTCCCTAGCGTCTAATACGTCCATTTTAAGTCTGAACGTCTTACGAGCTCAAATAGACTTCTTTAAGACATCTTATTCCAGACGTTGAAACGACGCCCGAAACAAGATTATTTAAAGGCGTCTGTTTCGAAACATCTTTAAGACACTTGAAATATGTTTTTGTAGGTGTCGGTACATTTCTGACGTGTTGTGTTTACAAGGCCTAGATGAGAATGCGTTGTCGGGCAGCAGGGATAGCAAGATTCTGCAGAAAAGGCACATATTACAACAAACATTTGATGAATTAATATCAAGTTTTTTGTTTTTATTACCCATACATATATACTATTGCTAATTTAATAATTGACATAACTTTGACATAACCCTACATGTAATCCCTATTTCTACATTTCCTACAAATGGTCTGCAAACGACCTCTAATAATGAATAAACGTGCAGACGATTTTTATTATTGTCATTGAAATTACTGATTTCACCCTTGACTCATCCTCGACCTCTGTCCTTGCCGCATCATATTTGAACTTTTGCCTCGTCGCATCATCTTCAAAATGAAATGTTAGATATATTAAGGGACCTGAACACTTTGAAATTGAAAAAAAGAATCGAATTTTTCTTGTCTAACGTAGCAGTTTGTTTGAAATGTTAAAAATAAATTACAAAATATTCCAGCCTTTTAAAAAAAATTGCTTTTATAAATAAGAAGCCTATAGCTGATTCACGTACACGTGCGCGCCGTAGTGTTAACATATGAAAAATTACGTTCGGAAACTTTAAACACGTTCCTCTTAAAACAATGTTTTTAAAAACGGTGTGCAAAATATCTCGAGATTAGATCAACCGATTACCTCGAAATTTTGCAGATGCCTTTAGTATAATATATATTAGACACTGACGATCCGTGTCTTTCTAATTTCTAATAATTTTAGAAATTATGAAGAAAAAAAACATAGAAATTTTTCGTACAAATTCGATAAGTCAGACACAAACAGCAGTCATTTTGATAATTTTCACAAAAATGGGAATGTTCGATGTACATATATCTTAGTTTTAAGCATCTTTTGAATTTTTGTTCCAGGCAATCCCGTTTGGTAAGAATCCTGCACACCGTCGAGCAATCTTTAAAAAAGAGGAATACAGAAAGATAGCGGTTAAAACCTAAATAAACAGCATTTGAAACAAAATTAACACTGTTATTTTATAGTTCATAGCATCGTAAAATAAACCATAAAATCTTATATATCATTCAAGTATTTATTAGTTTTCTGTTGTTGTTTTAAAGTATAATTAATTTTTGATCGCGTCAAAGTACCCCTTTTAGAGCAAAGCAATATGTTAAAAGTTGGTAATAAAAATGGTATAGGTAAATTAATTGAAACAATTCAGAAATTACCTTCTGTTTTTCCAAATCTTGACGAGGATAGAAAAATTAGAGATGTGGGAATTTTTAATACCCTTAAGACATAATCCTAGTGAAATAATGAATAGAACTATGTCTCTAGAGAAAATGCTCTTATGTGAAAAAATGGGAACTATGAACATTACCTATTTAACCAGACCCTAAATGCACGTATACACGTATAGTTAATATATCCGTGTGTTAACCCATGTACTTCTTAATGCACAGGGTCACGAGAGCACTGGTCCGAGATACATGGGTACAAGCTTAATTAATGTATCCATGTTTTAATTCGTTCAGAAAATATAACAATAAGAGTTTCTTAATTTCGCGCAGATACATAAGAAAAATGCAGGTTGTGGCAAAAAGGTAGAAATGTATAGGTGAGGAATTTAGTAGGAATTTAAAAATTAATAGAAAAATTGTATATAAGGACAGGATTCTGAGCTTCTTTGTTCGATCCTGGGTTAGAGTGAGATAGGTATTCTTGTATCTTTGTCCAAACAAATGATGTAGTTATATGGCCGGCAATAGCTGCCTCCAGCTCTGCCTCCTGCTCGAAGCTCTGTACCTGTAATGTTTAGATTTACTATTTTGTCACTTTTTTCTTCTTCAGCTATAGTAATTTCAGTATCCAGGTAAGGTTTGCTCTGCTGTGGATGGAAACTCTCATAACGAGAGTTTCGTAATAACGGCAATATCGTTCCCTTCTTTTATCTTTTTGTCAGCTAAAAAGGCTTTTGTTTATCTTTACGTGTTAATCCACCATATGTCAACTTGTTAATTATATCCTTTTTATTAGCATTTCTCAATGTTTTCATATAATGTTTCTCCTATGATAGTTGTACAATGAAAATTTGCAATCTTGTAAAATCTATGAAAATTTGTAAGAGTATAAAAATTCTTCTAATTTGACTGGATTCAGGAACTCGCGATACAATTCCGAAATAAACAGTGAGACTATTTGTTGGTTTACGAAAATATCTACAATAGTTGCAGTAAACGTTGCTGAGCGATATACTTGTTTATGTATAGGTTCCGCATATAAGTTTTTGATTCTTTTCGTATAGCTTCTAGGTTCGACCTTTCAATTTGCCTCTAAGCACAGGAACTCCTTAGAAATCAAACTTTCGAAGTGTATATTATTTTTCTAACATTGACGTAGGCTTTAGATTCTGCAATCTCGGTCTTGCAACCTGCTCTTCTGTCCAACCTTTTGTCCCAACACAAATCATCATATTTGGAAATCTTTTTGATTAATTTCTTAAGCTTATTATGCAAAAACTTCATTGTTACAGCAATCAGGTTTGTTTCGTTCTTCTCTTTGAGCATTTGGTAGACTTTCAGATCCAAATCTACTTTAAAGAGATTAAAAAGAATTTCAAAGAAATTTCTCAGTACTCTTTCTCCCTCGCCGTTGGAATAATCTTTATCGTCTCCTATAGTATGTAGTTCTGCTTCAGATAATATTTGTCTCTGGCAAGCTCCTCTAATCATCGAAAGAGAGAGAGAGAGAGAGAGAGAGAGAGAGAGAGAGAGAGCAACGGAGGCAGAATAATACAAATAGTTAAAACCTTTCTAAATCTTGATCTAGAAACAGTTCTCACGGTAGTTGTTTTGATTTAAACAAAAGTAACCATATTCTTAATTTAATGATAAAATATATGAAAGTATATACTAATTAAAGTGATATTATCCGACATAAAATAATGTCTTTAATTATAATCTTTAATCATTTTTGCTGCTGGTTTATATAGTAGATTTGATACGTTTGGATTAAATGGATTACCAGATCTATCATCTGAAGCTGCTGCTCTAAAATGATTTGTTATTAAAGAAAAGATTTTCATTTTCAGTTAGATAAAAAATGTAAAGGATAAACAGAAAAAAGAGAAGCTTAATCAACCTTTGGAAACATTAAGAAAGAAATTGCCTGAAGACTTTAGATAGGAGCTGCTGCGGGTAAAGTAGATTGTTTTCTTTTTCTTTTTTTCTTTTTTTTTGAGGATCTGATTACAGGTAGTAGAGGATTCAGTATAAAGTCTTTGCAGGAAAGTTGCAAGCAATATGCGCAGCAAGTTAATCAGTCGAAGAAAGGCTCATGTTTGGGTAATGCTGTAAAAGAAGAATATGAAAACTTTGTGAATATATTCCACACATTGAATTTACTGCAGAAGACATTGGAAATATGGGTTCCGGTCCAGAAATAAGAAATCTAAAGTTGAAAAATGTTCTATGCGGAAGTCCTGAAATTGAAGGAAAAATGGTGGTAATATTATTTACATGATGAATTACAGGAATCATTTTGTACCACTTCTTAGTAATATTGAAAAAGATATAAAGAGAAGCATGAAAGTTTCTAGAGAGGAAGCTAGTGTTAATGTGATAGATTCAAACTCGAACAATATTTCCAAATCTTATATTTCTATGCAACTACGAGATATTAAAAATAACTCGCACAAACAAAGTGGTCATTCAAGGAGTACAAGTAAGGAAAATCGTGAAATTGGTGCAAGCTCTAGAAAACGTAAACATACTGTTACGGACAAAGATAGTAAGGTACCAAAAAGTGGGCACATTGATATAAATGATACTAGCAATGAGGATTCGGAATTTCTTAATGATTTACAAGATGGATCTAGACGGGATGGATTGAGTAATGCTTATCAACGTATCCCTCATCAATCGATTGGACTTATGTATCAATTAGACTTGTCGATTCTTTGCTTACTAAGGAAGTCCATATATAAACATAAATATCCTTCATTATCGTTAGCGTTTGAAAAGTCTGATATTGATAAGTTTAGTAACATTGTTCTTTGCTACGAGAAGAAGTCTATTCATCTACAAATTGAAAATGAAAACAAATATTATACAGATTATAATATTAGTTATGCTGGATTGTTTACTAACGAAAATCGAAGTTTCTCCATAAATAATTACCTTAATAGTTTTGTTAAACATCTAATCTCTAAGACAGATGATTTATCAAATGATATAGAATACCTTGTTATCTATACTAATTCAAGCTTGAATCTTGCGAAAGGAAACAGATTAAAAAGGGGACGATTTAAAAACTTTTATCCGTTTAAATTTGATAGCATGGAAGAACGTGATATCATATTAAGAGACTTTTTCTTTACAAATGATAATATACAAGGGCGTGGTTTTTATCAATTTGCGCGAGATAAAATAATAAGAGATGAACTTTCAAAGCGATTAGAATTTTCGTCTGCTATGCAGACAGTAATAAAAGATAGGAAATATTCCCGGAAAGAAATAAAAGAAGCATTTTTGGATAAATTAGTATTTGCAGTTAATCAACCTAATAGAGAAGAATTGAACAGCATTATCAAAAGTGAAATGGAAAAAAATAGTAAAGTTCATTTGTTCATTCGTTCATTTGTCTATTCGCTCATTTGCTAACATGTTCATTTTATCGTTTGTTCAGACGTTCATTTGTTCATTTCTTCAAATCTTCATTTCTTCATTTGTTCACTTGTTCATTTCTTCATTTGTTCTTTTGTTCACTTGTTCATTTGTTCAGTTGTTCATTTGTTCATTTGTTCATTTGAGCATTTGTTCATTTGACCATTTGTCCATTTGTTCATTTGTTCATTTGCTCATTTTTCATTTGTTCATTTGTTCATTCCTTCATTTGTCTATTCGTTCATTTGATAATTTGTTCATTTGTTCATTTGTTTATGTGTTCATTTGTTCATGTATTCATTTTTTCATTTGTTCATTTGTACATTTGTACATTTGTTCACTTGTTCATTTGATCATTTGTTCATTTGTTCATTTGCTCATTTGTTCATTTCTTCAAATCTTCATTTCTTCAGTTGTTCAGTTGTTCATTTCTTCATTTCTTCATTTGTCCATTTCTTCATTTGTTCTTTTGTTCACTTGTTCAATTCTTCATTTGTCCATTTGTTAATTTGTTAATTTCTTCATTTTACATTTGTTCATTCCTTCATTTGTCTATTCGCTCATCTGATCATTTGTTCATTTGTTCATTCGTTTATTTGTCTATTCGCTCATTTGTTCATTTGATCGTTTGTTCATTAGTTCATTTGTTCATTTGTTCATTTGTTTATTTGTTCATCTGTTCATTTCTTCATTTGTTCATTTGTCAATTCTTCATTTCATCATTTGTTCACTTGTCCATTTGTTCATTTGTTTATTTGTTGATTTGTTCTTTTGTTCATTTGTTCTTTTGATCATTTGTTCATTTGTCCCACTCCGACCGCCTGCGCATGGCGCAGGCGCGGCGGCTCTCTGCCGCCATCACGAGGAGCACATTTTCCTCCTCGTGGCTCTCCACCTCTGAACCTCGAAGTGTGCACACGTATAGTAGGGAACCTGGAGTATTTAATTTCACACTGGACCCTACATTGGTGACCCCGACGTTCGATTAAGAACCCGTTTTTCCGTGTGCATCGACGTGAACAAGGTAGAAGCCTACTGCCGCCGGCCAATTGTGCAACTGGAAGGGACTGCGTGAAGCCATCGTCACCAGCGCCTTATCATCGATTTCCAGCCGGAAAACCACCTGTAGCTTCGACCACGTGGAAGACGACGCTGGCTCCGGAGATTCCCGGCACAATTCCGTGACGGCCTGCTCCCTGCTGAGCTAAAGCGCGAAGCCACCGTCACCGGCGCCTTCTCGACACGGTCCGCTCGTAATCATACCGTCCGGGGACCGCAGAATTTCCTGTGGCCCGGAAGACCGGGTGATACGCAGTTGCGGACGGAATCTCCGCCACCGGTGCATATTCGGCGTGGTATCGCCAGTAATTTTACCGTCCGAAGCTCTCGGAACTCACCGAGACCCCGGAAATGCGCGTGTCGAATATAGTGCCGTGATTCAGCACTTTTGCGCGGTGCGGCGGCCATCTTGGTGTGCGCGTGGGAGAGGGACAGCATAGCAGCCGACGAGGGCGCGGGCGCCGCGGTATTGGACAAAATCGAGAGCTACCGCTCTCCCAAAATCCCCGCGTTTTATCGTGAGGACCCGACCTTGTGGTTCGCGATGGTCGAGTCCACATTCCGTACGTCGCATATTACTGCGGAATCTACCATAGCGGACTTTATCGCGAGGGAGCTCGACTACGAAATCGCGGCCACGGTGAGAGACTTATGCTTGAAGGTGCCGCGTCTACCTAATGTATATACGCTCATTAAGGAACGTATAATAGCGATGTATGGCCAGTCCTCTGAGGCTAACCTATGCCGCTTGCTGAAGGGTCAAGTGCTTACGGACGGTAGACCCTCACTTACCCTTGCGAGACTAAAGAACTTAAATAACGGTGCGTGTGACGACAGTGTACTAATGAGCCTATTTATGGAACTTATCCAACCAGCTCACCGTCCGATCCTAGCTTCCACGGTGATCTCCGACCCCGATAAGCTCGCGGCGGTTGCCGATCGCTTGTACGAGTACGCCGGCCCTGGGGGCCCTTCCATTCCAGTAGCCCGTGCGCCGGCGCTTGGAGGAACTCCAGTTGCAGCAGCCCTTGCACCAGCGCCTGGGGGCCACTCTACCGCCGCGGAACCTGCGCCAAGACCAACGGCGATAGAGGAAAAGCTGGACCGCCTGATCATCCTTGTGGGCAAAAAGGTGGCCAAGAGCGGGGTTTCACAAAGGCGTCGGTCGAGGTCGTCGGGATCACGCGGCCGTTCCCCACGTAAGAGTCCGGCGCGTAAATTATGCCATGCGCATGCGAAATTTCCCCAGTCGCCCCACTCCTGCAAGCCGTGGTGCGTTAAGTACAACGAGTTCACCACGGGAAACTAAATAAACCTTCCATTGCTGGGACGGGCTTGGAAGGGAGGCGCAAGACGTCCAGATTACATGTACGCGACCGCGTTACGGGCCCTGCCAATTTTCGAATCCATGGCAAGCCAACTGGTTTCCGTCTATATGCGGCCAACGGTACGACTATAGACACCTTTGGTGAATCGTTTCGGACCCTCGATTTAGGATTGCGTCGCGCTATAACCTGGAACTTTTGCATCGCGGCAGTGCCCTACGCGTTTACTGGAGCGGATCTCCTCAAACACTACGGTTTGTTGGTGGATCTTCGTAGAGGCCGACTGGTCGACTCGATGACCAGCCTCTATGCCGTGACGACGGCGAAATCAGTAGTATATAGCACTGTAAGCTCCATTGTTCCGGATCCGCGCGTGAAGCATATACTCGCGGATTTCACGGAGGTGTTTGGCATCGCTATGATGCCGCCCTCCAAGTCAGTGGATGTGTTGCACCACATCCTGACGACCGGTCCTCCTGTATCAGAGAGGGCTCGACGACTCAATCCGGACAAACTCCGCGCGGCGAAGAAGGAGTTTGAAGCGTTAGTCGCGGCCGGAATTTGCCGCCCTTCCTCAAGCCCATGGGCTAGTCCCATCCATATGGCCTTGAAGAAGGACGGCACTTGGCGCGTGTGCGGAGATTACGGGGAACTGAACAAGCAGACGATTCCGGACAAGTATCCGACTCCCCATCTACACGATTTCTCGACTAATTTAAGCGGGAAGACGCAATAACACCCTTTGGGCTTTTTGAGTTCCTCTTCATGACATTCGGTCTGAAGAACGCTAGCCAGACTTTCCAACGCTTCCTTAATAGGATCCTGGGCGATCTGGATTTCGTATTCGTGTATATCGATGATATTTTAATTGCATCGGAGTCGGAACAGGAACACATGCGTCACATAAATATTGTTTTGAGACGCCTTCAGGAACACCATTTAAGGGTGAACCTCACGAAATGTGTTTTCGCGGTTAAGGAAATAGAATTCCTAGGTTATCTTGTCAGTCCGCAGGGCATTCGTCTCCTGGAATCAGCCGTCAAAGCCATATCGCAGTTCCAGCGGCCCAAGAGGGTCATTGACTTCCGCCGTTTCTTGGGCATGGTAAATTTCTACCGGCGGAACATACCTCATGCGGCACGTTTGCAAGCGCCGCTTGCCGAGTTCATCCGCGACTCGAAAAAGCACGATGCACGCGAGATCAAGTGGACCAAAGAGGCTATTGATGCCTCCGTCAGAACCAGAGAAGCGCTGGTCAAAGCGGCTCTCCTGGCTCACCCTCGTTCGGGAGCGGACTTATGCATTGTCACTGACGCGTCCGATCTCGCAATGGGGGCGGTCCTTGAACAGCGGGAATTAAAATCACTGTGGGAACCCCTGGCATTCTTCTCGCGCAAGTTTTCACTCGCACAGGTAAAATACAGCGCGTATGATCGCGAACTGACGGCCGTATTCGAGGCTATTAACCCCTTCTCGTGCCATTTAGCTTGACGAAACTCGGGCCCGAGCGATCCGCATCAACGCGCGCTAAACAGATCAGACTGATGTTTGTAAATAATCGCAATACGATCCGAAATATAGATGCCCGCAATACCTGTGATATAGTCAATTTTACGCGATACTGGAGTTGAGAAAGTAAACTCTAATGCTTTTACGTTTATATAATAGATATTATAAATTTATTATATTTTGTATATAATAATGTAGTATATAATAGCTGTTTATATGTTATTGTAGAAAATGTATAGCAGTTTTCGAATGTAGTTTGGTGCTCTCAAATATAATACACACTGCGCCTAAAAGGAAATAGCATATTATTAAAAAAAAATTTAATCAGAAAACTAAATATCTAAAAAAAATACATACAGCTCTACAAATCCTCCACGGTATGATATGTCTTAAAACATTCCGGCAGATGTAAAGCCACTTGGCATTTCGAGCATTCCCACTTCGTTGCGCTTCGTATTTTACGTTTATAACAGACTTTGCACATTCTTGTTGGATGCTTATTTCGAGGTGTCGGATCTATACTTTTGGGGAAATGAGCCCAATATTGGGCTTGGAGTCGAAGGGGCGTTTCAGCTGATGGTTTTCCACGCATTTTGTAGTCCGGTAATTTAACAATTTGCAAAATTGCCTCTGCTATATCTACACGGTAATTAACATAAGTCTGCCGATTTCGACTGTAAATTGTTTTCTGCATAATATAGGTATTGAACAGAGCCATATCTGATATGTAAAAGAAAAGTTTTCTATATCCTTTCATGACTTTTCTCATTATTGGGAAACAGGCTAACATTTGATCTTGATGGTCAACTGCACCCATACCCTTATTATATTCTATGATACATTTCGGCTTCATTACTTTCTGTAACTGTTTGTTTGATTGCTCGACCATCTCTACTGTTTTGTGTTTTGTGGAGAGCATATAAACGTCGCGCTTGTCCTTCCATCGCAAAGCTATCAAATTATTGCAACATCTCCACACGAATTCTCCTTTCTTCAAAATATGTTTTTGCATGTCTTGTGGCATATTTTTTCTGTTCTTTCGTACCGTCCCGATAACGTTTGTCTTTTGACGGTGTAATTTTAGAAACAGGTTGGGCGAAGAGTACCAGTTATCCAGGAATAAAGTGTACCCTTTATTTATTATAGATTTTGACAACTCGATAACAATATTCTCCGACGCACTCTCGTGTCGATTAGTTCTGTCCTGGCCGGTATATATTTTAAATTCATGGCAGAAACTGGTAGTTGCCTCGCACAATTTGTTAATTTCTATTCCAAACCGAGCTCTTTTTGACGGATTGAATTGTTTGTACCCTAAACGCCCTTTATATTTCATCAAGGATTCATCTATGCTAACATATTCATTGGGTGTGTAAATTTCTTTAAATTTTTGATTCCAAAAATCAATGACCGGTCTTATCTTGCGAAGTCGGTCTTTACTATCACCAGTTTCATTATCGGAGAAATGTAAAAATCTCGAAATTTGACGAAATCTCTTAAATGGCATCGTTTCTCTAAATATTGGCGTTCCTAATACAGCTCTTTTAGTCCAGTAAAGTTGAATACTTGATTTTTTTACTTGACCCATCAAAATACATAGTGCAAAATAGGCCTTGATTTCGTCTAAGGTGACAGGATACCAAGTGTCGTCTACACATCGTTTTTTTCGCTCGTCGTGTATTGTTTGATCTGCGAAGCGATTTGTTTCCGTAACCAGGCTTTCCCAAAACTTCTTATCAAATGTAATAAAGAATAGGTCTAGTATTGTTGGATTGTCGCTTAAATTATTTAAGACAGACGCCTTTATTCCACGATGTTCAGAATACTTCCAAACTATTGGTGTGTTTTCTACTTTTCGCCAAATCCATGGTTGTTCTGTCGTACCTTCCTCTTCACTACTATCATCTATAATCATATGCCTTATTCGCTTTGCAACTGGCATCAACACGTCACTATCAGAAGATTCGTTATCACGGCCTTCACGAAACACTTTTGTACCTTGCATTTTGAAGGGGTTTCTTAACTTTTAATAATTGAACTGCTTCGTAACAGCAACGATAAGAATCGTGACTAACTGTTCTGAGGTACTGAGAGGAACTAACATTCATTCAAGAGCGTAACGGGCAAAAAATCAGTCCGCGAGCTCGGCTTGTTATGTTAACGTTTGACCCAAGTATCTGTTTGCGACTCAGACTTGCGACATTTATGTTTGGCCCAAGTATCTGTTCGCGAGTCTGACTCGCGATATTCATGATTGGGCAAAAATCTTCATCGCGAGTCTGACTCGCTAAAGTACGGGAAGGGGTTAAGTACTTCCGGCATTATGTGGAAGGCCAGGAATTCTCAATCCTGACCTACCACAAGCCGCTTATTTACGCGTTTCGACAGAAGCTCGAGAAGACTTCTCCGCGCCAAATCCGCCAGCTCTCGTTCATCGCGCAGTTCACTACGAACATTTACTACATTCCGGGGGCGGACTACGTCGTAGCCGACGGATTTCCACGTGTCGACGCACTCCGCCTGCCCGTTGAACTCAATTTGGAAGAAATCTCCGAGCATCAGAAAACGGACGAGCAACTAAAGCAATTATGCCAATCCGCCGATGTCTCGATCAAATTAAAGAAACTACTGTTCGGTTCGGACAATATACCAATATTTTATGAAATATCTGGTGAGACGATCCGCCCATACATTCCCGCGACGTTGCGAAGGACAGTTTTTGATACTGTACATAATCTGGCCCATCCGAGTGCCAGGGTTTCCGACAGATTAATTAGACAGCGGTACATTAGGCCCAACATTCACCGGGATGTTGCTCGGTGGTGCAAGCAGTGCATTAAATGTCAGCGAGCTAAAGTCTCGCGGCATACTAGCCATTTGCCCAAGCACTTTGTTGCCCCGGATGGTCGATTCGACCACGTCCATTTGAACATTGTTGGCCCGCTGCCCGTATCGGACGGGTACAGTTACTGTTTAATGGTCATTGACCGATTCTCCCGTTGGGTAGAGGCTGCTCCTTTGCGGGACACTTCGGCGCAGTCGGTGGCAAGAGCGTTCTTCGAAACGTGAGTGTCGCGCTACGGGGCTCCCAAGGTCATTACTACTGCTGTCGCTGATCGGGTATAAGGGGGAAGTCGAACATCTAGCACAGGAGATCGAAAGAATGATCGTCCAAGCGTGCGACTCCTCGATGCCAACCAAGCAGTGGCATTCAAAATCCGTCCCATGGTGGACGGCCGACCTGACGAGGCAAAAGAGGCGAGTCTATAAACTTAGACGAGCCTCGCAGAACGCAGCATGTTCAGAGGAGCAGAGGGCGGCCAAGAGGACCGAGTATCTCAAACAGAGAAAGGCCTACAAAGCCGCCATCAAAACTGCTCGGTCGCACAGCTGGCGTGCATTCGTGACCGAGCAGGGAAACAAGGAACCCTGGGGCCTCATTTATAAGATCACGAGGCAGAAGATGACAGCCAGCACGGTCATCTCAAATATAAATCTTAACACTGCCCAGGGTTACACTACAGACTGGGACTCCACCGCTTCCGCGCTGCTGGAGGGGTTAATTCCGGACGATAGCCCCGCGAATGACTCCCCGGATCATGCGCGAGTCAGGAGGGAAGCTGCCATCGAGCCGGAGAGTGAGGACGCCAGTCCCTTCACCCTCTCGGAGCTCAGATCGGCGGTCAACCGACTGAAGAGCGGCAAGTGTCCAGGCCTAGATCGGATCGAGCCGGAGATTTTAAAACGTTCGTTTAATACGATCTCACGCGAGCTCCTCCGACTCTACAACGGATGCCTGGCACACGGAGTCTTTCCCGTGGAATGGAAAGTCGGGTCCATCATTTCCATCCTTAAAGGACCCGAGAAACCTGAAACGGAGATAAAGTCCTACAGACCAATATGCTTGCTTTCGGTCGTAGGCAAAGTCTTGGAGAAGCTAATCGCTACACGATTAGCTAGTTCGTTTTTGCACCCCGACTACGCCTCCGATCGACAATACGGATTCAGGCCGCATCGATCCACGACTGATGCCGTGGTAAAGATGAGGGAGCTTGCGTCCGGTCGAGAGGAAAAGTACGTCGTGGGTCTGCTCTTCGACATTGCTGCGGCCTTTGATAATGTCTGGTGGCCAAGCATACTCAACGCGTTGAGGAAGCGAGGCTGCCCAAAAAACCTATTTAGATTGGTGGTCGACTACTTCGACGGCCGCGTGGTGACTATGGTGTCTGATCGCGGTGCAGTGCGGAAGAAAGTCACTAAGGGCTGCCCACAGGGATCAATTCTTGGTCCGAGCTGTTGGTACTTAGTCTTCGACGAGGTTCTACAGCTCCTATCGAACGCCGGGCTCGCTTGCGAGCCCATCGCCTATGCAGACGACCTTCTTGTCTTGATTTTTGCGAACAGCAGGAAGGGTCTAGAAAGCAATGGCCAATTGGTTGCGGACACCATTTCTCGCTGGTGCGACCAGCAGAAATTGTCGCTGTCTGCGACCAAGACTGAGATGATATTCTTGAAAGGCTCTCTCGACAGAGAGAGGCCACCTGTGATAAAAGTAGGAGGTCGGAATATTGCCGTCAAGGACTATGTGCGTTACCTTGGCGTGCATTTTGACTCTAGACTGGGTATCCATTCCCACGTCGAGTATTTGAATGCTAAGTCCTTGCGAACGTTTAATGCGCTAGCAAGGATTGCTAAGTCGAACTGGGGATTGGGATATCGGACGATGCGTACTTTGTACCGCGGCTTGTTTGTCCCAATCGTCACGTATGCTGCCGCGGGCTGGGCAGACCGCCTTACCTCTGGGACGAGTAAAGTGCTCACCAGGGCGCAGAGGCATGTTCTGCTTGGCTGCGTCAAAGCCTACAGGACAGTCTCCACTGATGCGATCCCCGTGATCGCCGGGGAGATACCTGTGGACTTGGCGATAGCGGAGTTCAGCTGCGTGTACAAAGCCAGGAAGAAACTCGGGTTCCAACATGGAACCTATCAAGTGAGTCAGGCCGAATTGGCTGACGAAGTCGTCACCGAAGCCCAAGTTCGCAGAAGGCTGAGGGAGGCGACTTTAGAGATGTGGCAGCAGAGATGGTCGTCCTCGACGAAGGGTAGGGAAACCTTCCAATACTTCGGCGAGGTATCAGACCGACTCTCAGCGAGCTGGATCAGAGTCGACCATGATGTAGCGCAGTTCTTGAGCGGACACGGAGACTTCCGTGCGAAGCTCAAGACGTTCGCCCTGGTCGACGACGAGTTGTGCGAATGTGGGGAGGAGGAAACTCCAAACCACGTCCTCTACGATTGTCAGCGTTACGTAGAGGACAGGGAACACCTACGCCAGGCGGCGATTCGAGAAGGATTTCAGTGGCCAATCGACAAAGCCAGCCTGGTGTCAGAGCAGCTGTTTCAGGAGTTCCGAAAATTCGCACGATCCGTAAGTAAGACTAAGAAACGAACATAGAACGAAACTGCATACGGAGCGTGGACTCGTCCAGCTCCGTCGATGTACGGCATGCTGGGCGAACCCCTCGGGGTTCGTCCCCTCGGGCCAGGCTGAAGCCCCTCTTGCGGAGATAAAAGACTTTAACACTACTCCGCAAGAGTGCCTGGATTGGGTTGGACTCGAGGTGGCAGTGGGAGTAGCACGCTGTCTTCCCCTGATACGATAGTGAACGAGGGTAGAGCCCGAACATCAGGCATAAGTCGCAAGAGCGGCCGGTATGGTCCACCAAGGACTTAGGTACGGCCCGTCTCTCAGAGACCACAGTTTAGACGGCAACACTAACTGTCGCTGATCGGGTGTGACCGAGTCCGGACCTCTCCCTACCATCCGGCATCCAATGGACTAATAGAACGGTGGCATCGAGCTCTGAAAGCATCGATAATGTGCCACGCGACTAAGGATTGGACACGTGTACTACCATCGGTTCTGTTAGGACTGCGTTCGCATGTCCGAGCTGATATTGGAACCTCTCTGGCCGAATTCTTTTTCGGGACCACTCTACGGCTTCCCGGGGAATTCTTCCTCTCGGGCGATACCACGACCGATCCGAATGTCTTCCTCGAGGAATTTAAGAAATACATGCGACGAGTGCGCCCCATTCCTGTCGTTCACAAAAATCTTACGCGGTCATTTGTATTCAAAGAACTAAGTTCGTGCTCGCACGTTTTTCTGCGGCACATGGCACATTCGGGACCGCATAAAGTGGTCAAACGCAACTCCGAGAGAGTTTACCAAATCGACGTGAATGGGACGGTGCGCACCGTTTCCACCGAACATCTCAAACCGGCGTTCCTCCTTGAGGAAGACAGTTATTGTGAATCTGGCCACCGCGAAGGTGGCGCAGATATCTTTCCTCGCCAATGTTGGCATACACAATGATGATTACCTACCCCCCGACGGAACACCTGCGAGGGATCCGAACGTGGGTAAATCGCCGCCTTCGCTCATCGTTCATTAGGCTGGGTACGGAAGACCCAGTCTTAACTCCGTGTCCGTGTAAGGAGTGTTCAAGTTTATTTTGAGTTGGGTAGGCCGTGCTACCTACTCCAACTGTGTATGAAGGTTATTAGGAGGGTTTTGCTTCGCCACTCGACCGCGGCGGCGGGTGCCCGCCACTGCCCTCGGCAGCGACGGTACTCTACCACATGTAATCACCCCCTTTTCCACACGACAGCAATGATTATGCAGCGTGCTGGGTTGGCGAGTGACAGCTATTCTTTGCTCGTTGTGGGTATTAGGCGGCTGCCCATGGTTGGTGCCCGTCTAGGTCGAATAAGCAAGTTGCGGTTGGCGTAGCAGAGCTTCGCCAGCTACGGTAGCGGGTGTCAAGCACCTCACGCAAGAACCGCGGCCGTTCAGCTCCATAAAACTGTGATGGGTAGGAATCTATGATGGGGAAGGATGGGACTAGGCAGGGCGGATGCCATAGCCCTTTTTTGCCGCAAATACAGACTTGCGTTGCCCGGTCTCCGCCGCGTGGAGGCGGGGTTGGACTTTGGAGACCTCCTTGAGGAAGACATCTAGTGTGAATCCGGTCACCGCGAGGGTGACGCGGATATGTTACCTCGCCCTTACGGGCATACACAGCTAAGCTGCCATCTACCCCCAGTCCAACCACTGTCAAGGAGAGGGGCCAAGGAAAAATCCGCACGTGCCATTGAGCCGTTTGCAATGGACGAGTTCTTTAGCCGCTAGCGAAATTCTGGTTTTACCCTCCTTTCGCTAGCGCCCACGGGGAACCACAGGGAGGCGAACTCGTGACGCGACGCCTCGCGTGCACTAAGCGAAGACCTAGGAGGAAGGATGGGAGTTGGGAGGGATGGGTAGGGGTTTGGGGTTGTTGATGATGGGGACGTGAGTCGTCCCCTTCCGGGTCCTGCGGAGTGCAGGTGTCCGGGGTTGCCTACATGAAGCCCTTTAGCCAAAGGGCTTCCCTACAGAAGTCGGAGAAGACCTGGAATGCCTCTGGAGACGACACGAAGTGTTGTGCCGCTTCCGGCCATTTCCAGTCTCCGGCTGGTACTACCTCGCGGAGGGCTTCTCTTTGCGGTTCGAAATTAGGACAGTCGAGGAGGAAGTGATCGACCGTGTCCGATCCGTGACCACACGCGCACTCCTCACCGTCGGAAACTCCGTACGCGCGTAGGCGCGACTGGAAGTTTCCGTGGCCGGTGAGGACTTGCGTGGTGTAGTGGTTCGGTTTCGTCCACTTGGCCGCCACTCTCTCCTCTATGTTTTTGAAGAAGGCGTAGGTGGTGCGGCCCTTGTGGGAAGAATTCCACATGGATTGCCACACCTTGTACGCCTCGACCGTTAACCTATGTTTTGCATCGTCGGCCCCCGCCGGAACGACGATGCTACCTAGTCTGGCGTCTTTACCTTTGCGCGTCTCGTACAAGGCTTTGGTTTGCCTGAGCTTAACGTCAATGGCTGTAGCACCGGTCACCACGCACATGCTGTCCCACGATGACCGGCGGTATGCACCGGTCATCGCGATGAGAGCACGGCGCTGTGCAGCTCTCAGCACCCTGAGCTCCCCCTCCGTGTACCGATCGGCCCACCCGGCGGCAGCGTACGTTGCCACCGGGATGAAAACCCCACGGTACACGGCGGAGAGCGCCCCGAAGCGGAGCCCCCATTCACGCCTTGCCATTCTACCCAGCTTCGCGAAGAGCGAGCCGATCTTGTCACTTATGTAGTTGCAGTGGGTTCGAACACCCATGCCCCTATCAAAGTGGACGCCGAGGTACTTGACGAAGGGTTTGAATCTTAAGGGCTTATTTCCGATCCGAATGGTCGGTGGCTTTTTCACTAAGTCTAGCTTTGTAGCGCGGACTGCCATTCGTTTTCGGTCTGGGCGCGATCCTCCCCGTCGGCCTATCTTATCTCTCTCGATATATCCGCTGCGCAGGACAATCGCCTCGGATTTCTTCTCGGAGATCTCTAGCTTTGCTGATCTGCACCAACCTAGGATCAGGTCAACAACTCGTTGACCTTCGATCTCTAGGTCTCTACGGCAGTTTCCGCCCACGAGGACGATGAGGTCGTCCGCGTAGGCGACGAATCTATTCTCGACTGAGGCCTCAAGAGACCTCAGGAGATCGTCGAACATCAGGTTCCAGCACGCCGGGCCGAGGATGGAGCCTTGTGGGCACCCCCTCGTCGCGCGCTTGGAAACTCTTTCCGTCCCGACGGTGAGACTGACTTTGCGGTCCTCGAAGTAGTTGGAGACCACTTCGAAGACGTTGCGCGGGCAGTCTCGGTCCCTAAGACTCTTCAAGACTAAGGGCCACCAGACGTTGTCGAAGGCTCCGGAAATGTCGAATAGCAGCGCTATTACATGCCGATGCTCCAGGGCACCGACCATGCGGCGCAGCTCGACAATTGCATCTTCAGTCGACTTTCCGCGCATGAAGCCGTACTGTCTGCTGGAGATGCATCCCGTTGCCATCGCCGTCTGTTCGACGTTCACTCCGCCACCCTCCATAGCGCGATTGTGTCGTCGCGCTTCCTCCAATTGTTTCTTCGCAGCATTCGCATCGCTTATTGTTTTGATCACCCCAGCGCAGCGCCATCTGTCAACGCTTCCGAAGCTCCCAAAGCGGGTAATAACAGCGGCAGAAAACCGCCTCGTTTGATGATAGGTAGAATTCATTCGATACTGTTTCTACCTTCTTTCTTTTTCCTTTGACCGTTCGTCGGTCTTCCTCCTCCTTCTTCTTCTTCTTCAAACCCATACCTAATCTTATCAGAGCTGTTTTTACCAGTCTGTAACGGCATACAGAGCTGTTGTTACCAGTGTGTAACGGTATACAGAGCTATTTTTACCAGTCTGTAAATGGTATATGGAGCTGTTATGTCAAGGTTTGTTTTATTTTTCTGTTGATTATGAAAAAAGAAAAAATGTACGTACGTCAGTTTACATGGAGATGCGCTCTATCATTGGAATACGTGGTGACTGATATCTACAGTTTCGTACGACAGTCCTTGAATGTCCGGGTTCCGACCTGCCGCACGTTCGACGATCACGATGTGATAATTCGGAAACACGGATCATTGCTACCGAGTAGTATACGGTGCGTGATAAGCGGCCCGTGAGGATGTGGTAAAACGAACGTTATGATTACTCTGTTGGAGAGTCCGAATTGGCTGCGATTCGCAAACGTGTCCGTGTATTCGAAATCGCTGCGTCAACCAAAGTATCAATACTTGAGCAACTTGCTCTCGTCCGTGGGGGAAGTAGGTTATTGGCGTGCGGGGCAGTCGTGAGCGGCGCGGCAGTTGCAGCAAGAACGCTCGTCGAATACTGTAAATATCTGAACAATAATAAAAAAAATGGTCCTTTCTACATCCGAAGCCCCCCAGCTTAGACTTTTCTGAATCGATATATCCAACTCTCGAACTGCTCACTCGAATATTGGCACGTCCATCTTGCTTGATACGAACAGTTGTCACGATGATATTCTGCCGCGCGCTAGGTTACTAGACCAGGGGAAGGCAGCGTGCGGGGCAGTCGTGAGCGGCGCGGCAGTTGCAGCAATAACGCTCGTCGAATACTATAAATATCTGAACAATAATAAAAAAAATGGTCCTTTCTACATCCAAAGCCCCCCAGCTTAGACTTTTCTGAATCGATATATCCGACTCTCGAACTGCTTACTCGAATATTGGCACGTCCATCTTGCTTGAAACGAACAGTTGTCACGAAGATATTCTGCCGCGCGCTAGGTTACTAGACCAGGGGAAGGTGGCGTGCGGGGCAGTCGTGAGCGGCGCGGCAGTTGCAGCAAGAACGCTCGTCGAGTAATCGGGTAGGTGATGTAGGAATTTTAATATATAATAATATATATTAAAATAATAATAATAATAGATTTTTTTATAATAATAATAATTTAATAAGACATGTATTTATAATTTTTATAGAATGATTCATTATATTATAATAAACTAAGAATAATAAAAACGTAAGGATGAATAATTATAGGAAATCAGAAAAAAAGTTTGATTTTGTCGGACAGTGCTAGTGGGATAGGATGTGATATGTAGATAATGCGAAGTAAACAAATAATTTAAATGTAGTTCGTTTATTTAAAAAACTGATGGTGATGGAGCAATTCGTAAATAATATGAACAACAGAAATGATAATAACGATCCTTTTATTAATTAATAAAAATTCAAAACGTATTTACAACTCCCCCCTCCTCCCCCTCCTCGTCCTCTTCTTCCTCCTCTTCCTCCTCTTCCTCCTCTCCCTCCTCTTCCTCCTCTTCCTCCTTTTCCTTTCCGTTCTTTGCCCCTTTTTTGAGGGCCATAAATAGTTGTTTTGAACAGTTTTTTGAGCTCTCTCTGCAACGTATAAGTATATATTATTATTATAATTTGTTACTATACATATTACTATATTATATTATATATAAAAGTATTTTTCATTTACTTACATTGGCCGCCACCAGGTTTCCCAGGTTAGGCCTGGCTACCACTCTGGCCAATTGGCCCAATATGTTCCTCCACTGGGACTGTAACATAACAGCAGAATTAGAAATATATATATTATAAATATACATTCTGTTGTGCACACTTATATTGCATATACTTACAGCCCTCCCGGACTCGTACGCGGCAGCGATTTCTCGCTGCCGCGCTAGTATTGAGTCCAGCGACTCGTTCGCGGCGGAGGTGTCCGTCGCTGCTGAGGTCGCCGTTGATGCTGCGGCGGTGTTCGCCGCTGCTGATCCGGCGGATGCGTTTTCTTTTTCTAGCTGCATTTCCTGCATTTTTTGTTCGACTTCTCGTTCCATATTTCTGCAAAGAAAATAATATTATTAAAATAAATTGCTACACAATTACTAGAACAAATTTCCATAATACTAAATTTTATCGCATTATAAATTCGAAATAAAATCAATTGAATCGTTTGCATACCAGATGGTTCTAAAAAAACAGGATCGAAAAACGCCAAAGAGCGCGATCGCGCTCCTTCGATTACATAACTAATATTTTAACTTATATTTAACGAAAAATATACTACATGTATATGCCCTGGCTTTTCTCAACCCAAAATCTGAAGAGTGCGAAAGTGGCTCGTTGTACGCAAACGTTTCAAAACTTTGAAATTCTAATGCCACATACATAGTTTATATATTAGTATGTACTTACTTACAATTTCTTCGTGGTTTCTTACTCCTCCAAGAGTTCAGCGTTGAATGAAACTGCGACCCTTCGCAGCTCGAAGTTAGGCCCAGTGTCGGTCTCGGAGCCGTGTTTGTGGTGGGGGGATTTTCAAAATGGGACTACATGATGCGCCAATGGTTCAAATAGTATGATTGGTTGTCTGCCAATGGTTCAAATAGTATCATTGGTTGTCTGCCAATGGTTCAAATAATATCATTGGTTGTCTGCCAATGGTTGAAATAGTATCATTGGTCGTCTGCCAATGGTTCAAAAAATATCATTGGTTGTCTGCCAATGGCAATGTCCAATGGTAGCATCGCAAGCATACCCTGGTCCAAATCATGATCCCACACAACGGTTGCTTTCCCTATTTCGAATTTCCCGCTACCGCTGTTTGCAGTTCGAAAATGATTTGTTTACACTTTCGTAGGCGATAAAGCTACATGTATTAGTAGTATCGTAACGTGACTCGCATTCAGCTGTTCTATGCGTTTTTACGTCGCGTTCAGTCGTGATTTTTTCTCCAAGTGATACGGTCTAGGAGTGCAAAGCGCGCGATGTTCATTTCTTATAATTTTAGATTTTTTCTATTTCATTCTATTTCATTCTACTTCATTCTATTTTATTTTATTCAATTCTATTCTCTTTGATTCTACTTTTATATTCTACTCTATTCGGCATTATTCTACTACATTTCATTGTAAACAATAGAAACAGATAAATTTAACAATTTCAAAAGTGTAGCGAAACGATGCCAAAGGTTGTGAATTCAATGAATTGGGAGGATGTGGTTTCTTCCCAATTGTTTAGACGTATGAAGGGGGGTGCATCGAAAAAACTTATCTTGACCACACCAAGATACAGCAAAAGAAAAATTATGAAGGAGAGGTAAGTGAGCATTTTGTTTCGTTACTATGATTTCGGTAATATGTTTCGATATAATTTAAATGGTAAGAGCAAAAGTTCTCATTACTGCTGGAAATACATTTTTTCGCTTTCTCGCTTTTGTACTTCCATTTCTCGGATTTTTATGATATTGACATATGCTGTAGTCCATATTCAATCATTAGAATGAAGTTGCAAAACAAAATCGACGGGTCGAAGGAGCTGATTAGTGTCATTTATACGTCATTTATATTTCACGTAAATTTCTGTATCATTGAAAACACTGACATCGAGATATCCCTTCCTTTTTTTGGGATCTTCGTCACGTACAAATGCTTTCCCGGTTGTATGGACGGATGTTCGTATTGTTTGACGAACAGATGGGGTCGAAAGGAAATTTTAGGATTATTGTCGTAAAGAAAGCTGATTGCCTTCGTGTGTCCCTAAAGAAAGAAATTAGAAGGCCGAGGATCTGGAACTCGTTGCTTTTACGAGCGGTCCTTGAGACCCGGCCGCGTACGGCACGCAGATGGGAAGGTTACAATTTCCGCGTCCGACAGTTCATTCCCTCCCACGGTGAGGGCCCACTGCAGATATTATTTCAATACGTATTCTGCATTTGTTTGCAACAAACGTTTTCTTTTCAATCTTCTGCAAAGAGCGTAGCCGATTCAAGATGGTCAAAATTGTCCTTACAGGTTTTTCAAATGAGTACTATACCGTTCGATCTAAATAAATTGATATTATTAATTAAATAATGTGAGCCAGTCACTGTGCCGTTGCAACCATTTCGAATCATAACCTGCAGTAAGCCGTTCAATCTTTCCATTTTAATTGAACACTTGCAAATGATAACGATGACAATACAAGTAGCAACGATTTGTTGCATAGCAATACGGCCCACCGGTCATCAAAAACCTAGCTGCGCAAAATTTCAACCCGGTTGCAAGTTGTGGTTATCTCTGACTATCACGAAGTAAAATAATACAAAATTAACTGTATACGTATCTATTATTTAAAAAATATAATATTATATATTAGAGTTTAGACTTATTTAAGATGAATTTTATGTTGATCACTAATGTGGGATTAATTTATA